>NC_083630.1:9980200-10016005 GCF_963584025.1 Labrus mixtus
CAATTCTGCATTGTATCTTTAATATGTAAAGGTGAGGGCGCCGGGCCTTTCTCGCGGATCTCTCCGGCTGCTAGATTCATGTCTGACAAAGCCTTTTGAACACAACCTTAATCAAATGTTCACACTGATAAATGAGTGAGAGTGTTTGAGTTTGGGTTGTGTTGAAACACGACTGACTCTCCTTGTTTAACTGCACCGTCTTTGCAATGCACAGAGCCCGGCTGTGTAATTTGACGTGCGTGTTGGAGTGTTGTTGTTTTTTTTTTTGTAATGTGCAGAACTCAGCGTATGAAGCTCAGTGAAGCAGTTGATTCACTCTGTTTAATGGATGTACCTGTTTGTTTAGCGTGTCATCAAACATGTGAGGTGTGGGTCTGTGTCTGATGATGACGTCAAGAAGACGTGGGTCCAAATACTGTTAACCTTCTGGATGTAGGCTGCCAACCCAATAACAGGTTGGGAACCGTACCAGCATTCTGGGAATGTCTCAATTGGCTGAACAGGACCGTGAAACGCAGACATGACGTACATGCTCTGCTGAAAGTGAGAGCACATAAGTTACATAAATAAAGTATTTTGTGCCTTTCTTTTGGGGTGGCAGGCTGCCAACCCAAATGAATGGCAGGGGAAAGACTGCAACCCTCTATCCAAAATGACGGTGCTCCTGCTCCCCAGATGGAGCACTGTTGTTAGTCCCTGTTTTCTGTGTGATTGACTGCACACACATGTTAATGTGCAAAGGGCTGAAAAGAGACATGTCCCTCATGCTAGATTCCCATTTTGACTGCAGACATGAGCAAGGGGTTGAGGAGGAGGAGACACGGGAAGGAGAGGAGAAAAGTAGATGGAGAGGCCAAATGAAGCGAGAACGAGCAGACAGAGGCGTGTGTGTGTGTGTGTGTGTGTGTGTGTGTGTGTGTGTGTGTGTGTGTGTGTGTGTGTGTGTGTGTGTGTGTGTGTGTGTGTGTGTGTGTGTGTGTGTGTGTGTGTGTGTGTGTGTGTGTGTGTGTGTGAGAGAGAGAGAACCGGACACTTGAGTTTAACAGCTGCAACAGCTGAGCTTCAGGCTCTTTTTCACACTCTGGTCTCTATCACACTGCTTATAAACCCACTGCTGGTGACAGTCAGCAATAACGTATCACACAAACACACACACACACACACACACACTCTGCACTTGCATGTCAGCAGCACTGTAACACTGCTTTCCATTACTCCTTAAACCTTGACAGTAGATTCCCTGTTTCCTATTTTTTGTTTCACTCTCACTCCCCCCCCCCCCCCCCCCCCCCCCCTTTGTTTCCAAGGCAACAGATCTGCCACAGTTTATGAAGCTGTCCCTTTAAATTAGGGAGCAGGTGCTGGACGCTGTTTTTCGTTGAAGTAATTAAGTTAAACAAATAGATGATGATTTCAGGGCAAGTGCCTTCGTTTGCTGTTGTCCCAAGCTTTCTAAAGCCTCCATGTTGCCTTATCAAACAGCTGAAAACATCTGCTCCTTTTATTTTCTCTTAAACCCACCCTTCATCAATTTTAACTTCAGCGTTTTCTTTCATTGGACTCCCTAAACAACCTTTAGTTCCTCTTCCTCTCTTGCTGTCCTCCTCTCTGTGTAATATGATTGCCTCATTACAGTTAACAAGTTTCATCTCCAGTTTGCCAAAAACACTTAACTCTCACCGCTTAGCCAAACCACAGACCATCAGCCCGACAATTACTGGGTGGCTTGGCTCCACGCAGCTAGGACAATTAGAGATTGTGTTATGAAGAGGCTGCTGTGTCTTTTGGCAAGCACAAACATGACATGTATTTTATTTTATTTTTTTAAATTAGCTCTGCTTTCACCAATGCAGGTTGAAGTGGTTGTTGGGAGGGCTGGTTTGTTCTACCTGCTCTCTGTTGAGGAAATCAAAAGGCTTAGGAAAGCTGTAAACGCACAGCAGAGTATATCCTCTGAAAGTGTCTGCACCTCCTCCTGTCCCTGTCTCTTTCCAGCAGCCTTTACTGCTGAGAAATCTTGAGATGTTACATAACCACTTTCAAAGACAGAGAGAGGGAGGGAGGGAGGGAGTGGGAGAGAGACAGAGAGGGCAACACAGCGGGCAGGGAAGTGTACACGAAGTAATAACAGCAGAAAGAAACGGAGATGGAGATCACACCAGTTGAAGAAACTACATCCATACACACATATACGATTCATATGAAAACATACAGGCCACACCATGCATCGTGTTTGTATTCCAAGAGGTGATTGATGTTATGCAAATAATGTGGCTCAGGTCAGCCACCTGCACATTGTGCACACTTACCTTTGTCAGCACCCATGAAAACAGTGCACAAATTTTCCATTCAAATAATCTCATCGCCTCTATTCAAATCACCTCAACTGACCTCACTTGGCACTGCTCCCATCACCTGTGCCCTTCTCTCTCTCTCTACTTGCACATTTCCTAACTCTCCCTTGCTCGTGTTCACAGCACATGTGCGTGATCTTGATTTTATTGTGTGGTTCTGGGGTTGGTGTTCCTGGCTTGTGAACTCCGTTACCTTGTTCCTCTGTGATCTGTGAAGGCTCTGTGTTGAATAACGTCAGACACGTTTGATGTTTTGGTCAAGTAGGATCCTCCAGAACATCCTCTTTATCTCTATCTGATATCTCTCTGGGGTTCCTTCCTCTGGAATTTTTAATATACATACCTTTCCGGCTCAAGTGTGCCGTGTTTTTAAACAGTGAGAGTGCAGGGATTTCCGGCCGACAGAGGCAGAGGAGGAGGATGAGAACCATCATCATTAAATAGCAGAAGCCTTGGACAGGAAATGAAACTCTTTTCCCTCTCTTGTTTTTTTCTCCTCCTTTTTTATCACTCTTGCACCTGCACATGTCTACATCAGCCATTACTAAACTTAAGAAGGTTGTAGACCTGTAGCTTTGAAATCTAGAAATCATTTGTTGACCACCAAAACCTCTAACTGCACAGCTTTAATCAACATTTGAGGTTAGGTCAAGATTTTTCCCGTTATATCTGACACAAACATAACAAATATATTGTCCTATTCACACATGCACAAAGCCGCTGAACATTTTCTGAACATTGCAGAGAGAGTTGCGTAATTGTTTTTATTTTGAACTCTGTAGCACTTTAAAAAAAAAAAAAGAGTAAAGTGCGGTACAAATAAAATGTATTATTGTGTGAACATAAACAGCAAAATCTTTTGCCCTGACTTCATCCAGAGTTTTTCCTGCTGCCCTTAGAAGAAGTTGAGTTGATGATGGAAACCAGCAGGAAATATTAAAGAAAATATGCAGCGATTTTATTTTTCTAAAAGAAATATCACAGTGCTTGTGTGTAAAAATCTTATTGAAATGGATCTGCAGCAAATCAAAGATGAATCCACATAAAGCATAAGCATAAGCATTGTTTAATTAAAATAAATCAAAAAAGTACTTCCAAACCAGGGCTCCCATCTTTGGGAAACACTGCTCGACAAAGTCCTATAATGTGTGTTGACTCAGTATGCCTCTTTAAATTCTGGAGCCAACTTGGCCTCTCTTCAGTCGTTCAGCATTTGTTCTTTGTGTTGGTGGTCGAGGACTTGCGTCGGTTCATTCAAAGACGTTGTTTTCTACATTAGTGTTAATTTGTGCCTTCTCATGCTGTCAGCTGGTAACCTAAGACGATAACCACGCTGACTGACAGAGATCTGATGAGGGCCAACCTCCACGAAACTCTAGAAAATGTGTTCTGGTAACTGCTGCAGAGTTTTCTTAACAGTTTCCATCTCAGCTTATAAAAACACGTTTAGCTCATGTCTGTCTTTCACTAAATATCCCATCTTTTATCCTGCAACAAATGATCTTCTTATTGTGATCAACTCACCATTTCCCTTGAGAAACTGAAAAATGTAACAGTGATAAAGCTTGTTTTATTCAAATGACATATCAAAAGATATCCAGTGTTCTGTAATAACACAAGGAAATAAGCCTACACCGACACACAGTGCATGAGGTGTCTTATGAAACTAAGCACAAACCTGTGATGTGTAATGAGCCTGATGAAGGGTATGTGTAAGTCCTTGAATATGCATCTTTAAATTCTGGAGCCAACTTGGCCTCTCTTCAGTCGTTAACATCTGTTGTATCAAGCATTTGTTCTTTCTTTTTTTTTGGCACCACCGGTTCTTTCTGGCACTAAATTCTCGACGAGAAGTCATTAAAAAGTTAACTGTGTTAATGACTCGTGGCAGAAGGGTATCTAAATCGCTTTAAGTACTATTCCCATGATTGATAAACTCATTACCATCAATGGGAAGTCTAATTTTTATTTAAACATTCATGCTGTATTTTATATCCAGGGTGACAATTAGTGTGTAGATTGATTTTTCTGAACATGAAAGTGTAAAACGTATGGACCTTATGAGCCCATTGAGAGAGTTTTTAGCATTACACCTGGTCAACACTGACTGTAGAGTCCTGTGCATTGTAATCCTCCACAGTGGTTTTTCCTTATACGTTTTCTAATCCTACACGTAGAAGCTTTCAATGAATACTGGGTGGTACATTACTGAAAGATGAAACAGACTCCGGCTACAGCTTCAGCAGTGAAAAATCTTCACTTCCAGGAACCTACTGAATAATTCATGCTTTAAAGATGTCATGCTCCCTTTCCTCCTCAAATTTTCTCATTTTATGCAAACATATTGCACATGGTACATGCTTACATGCAGACTCCCTGCTGCTCACACAATGAAACATGGATGAAAGAATAAAGACGAATGCACTCAGCCTTAATAAAACACTGCAAGTCCCTCTCACTTCCAGAGTTTCACTGATTTAAAAAGATCTCCAAGAGAATCATTCAACTAGTATCTATCTGCTTGTGAGCTCGTGCTGATCAAATTCCCATTTCCAACTCCTGTTAGACTTCTGCGGATAATAAATAACACAAAAAGGACATGTTCAACCAGATCCTGCACAGACAATGAGGCAGCTGTGGCTCAGCTGGTGTAGTCGGTCGTCTCCCCATGTGTCCTTTGGTAAGACACTTAACCCGAAGTTGCTCCTGCTGCTTCGCCGGGAAGCAGCGTCGGTGAATATGTAGATGTGACCTGCGGTGTAAGAGACTAGAAAAGTGCCTTACAAGCGCAAATCCATTTACAATGTTTTAGACATTTTGAAAAGGTTGAATTAAATGTGTTCCAAAGTCATGGAAGTTTTTTTACACCAGAGTTTGTAATCGAAGATAAGGAATTTATTAAACTTTACTTTCATTTCTTTAGCTTGGTGTTGTTTGATGGTGTTATGTCTTTATTTAAGAAATAGGACAGTGGATAGAATTGGAAATCCGGGAGAGAGAGAGAGAGAGAGAGAGAGAGAGGGAAAGGATATAAGAGAAAGTATTGGTCGGATCAGATCCCGGCCATCCCCTTGGAGGAATATGCTGCCTCAAATCGCTAGGCTACCAGTGCCCACATAATTCACTTTTTTGCAGAATGATATGACTCTGCATGTACTCTCTTACACTTTATATAGATTTTCAGTCAAATGCTGAAGGTCACGGTTTGCTCAGCTGCTACACTCTGCTACGTGCTGAGGACAGTGTTTAGAATGTTGTAAATAATAGAATCAGGGCAAACCCTGTTTTACAAACTACGTAATGACACAATCACACCCAAGCATTGTCTTCTGCATAATATGTTTTGAAGTAAAAGTGTTCATCTTGGCATATATCAGAAAACATAACTTGGAACCAACAGATCTACAGTATGATGGACCCACACGTCTTGTGATTGTGTCCGAATGATACATTGGTGTACATCTACCACAAACCTCAACTTCTCACTTTCTGAAATGCGTTTCCACTTTAGTGCAGAGCGAAGCACAGTGAATATACCCTCTCATGTCTTTTTTCCCCTCGTATCAGTCTGAAGGAAATGAGACTGAACAACGGGTTAATTTGTCGGAGCTTTACCTGGATGACCTTTTTTGTCTTCATAGCATGTATTTCCTTTGTTCTATAGCCCTCCTGACATGTAATCTGCTCTTGTCTGTGGGTCCACCCGTGTACAATAATAGATGTTTATGGCGTGTGATACACATGTGTACACGTGCTGTTTTTCACTCAGGTTAACAGGTATGCTGGACTCCATTTGTGCAGGTTTGTGTGGCTGCCCTCCGGTACTGACATGCAATCTGTTAATGGGAGTGTGTGTGACGTGTGTAGAGTGGGCTGGAGGAGACATCCAGCTGACTATGCTGTGTGTGTTTGACACCACAGCCCCACAGAGTGTCACTGGTAGAGACAGCGTGGCCATTGATCCCTCAGAGGTGGCTTAAAGACTCCTGCATGCAGTAAAGCAGCCTGACAGCACTCACACACCATCCTTTCACAGTTTTACCTGTTTGTGCCTCTGTGCCTGAGCATCTCGTAAATAGTTATTTTTGTGCCGTTTAATGAGCTCAACATTGTCTTTTGATTGCTACAAGTTAAAGATACCATTCCTTACGGAAGCCTTGAATGGACAAACCTCCATTTATATTTATCCATATATCCATATATATTTATCTAGAGCTTTCACTGGGGGGGAGGGATGGAGTAGCAGAGAGAACTCCCATGATTCCCTGCTAGCCTCGAAGTCATCTTTTGTTATTGTTTTGATTGAGAGCCCCCTGGCGGCGGATTTCTTTTACAAACTGTGCATTTAATACAGGCCGACATCTCTGCTTGAATGCTGTGTCTGTCTACTCCACTCTCACTACCGGAACATTTTCCATACAGTTGGATGCCAGGCCGTTTTTTTTTTTTCCATTTAGGCATAATTTATGATCTAAATGAGTCCAGTGAGCATAAAAAGGTTGATCTTAATCTCATTCGCTATGCTTATAATAAATCCAACATTACACGGTATCTTGTGTCCTTTGTAAGGGTGGAAGGGTGGAAGGGTGCTGCTGTGAACTTTCAACCGGCTGATTAGACCTCATCTCCTCATCTGTCTGCTTATTGAGGTGTGCTGATCAAGCGTGAGAGTTAAATTAAGAGCTCAATCTGTGATCAGCCACCTGATATAACCGTCATTCTCTCATGTCTCCATCCATTCGACGGAGGAGGGCGTGGAGTTAAATGAAGGCAAAGGGAGAGCATGCTCTTGATTAGAAGAGTTTCCTCTCTGATTAACGTTGCACTTAGTTTAAGTGGAAGAAAGAGAGGGGTTTGTGGTAGATGATTGAATGATTTAGATTGTTGTGACATTTTCTGCTATTTTCAGTGAATTCATCCTGCCATAAAAAACAACCTATCTTTATGAAATAAGCTTTGATCACTTTCCAGTAAAAACATTTTTTTATTGTATTTTATTTACTTTATTAATCCCTGAGGGAAATTCTGGTTTTACACTCAGTTATAGAGAGACATGCTTCTTGCACACATAGGCCCGAATCACACACATGCACAAACAGCACCTGTTTACACATGTGCTGCTACTCAGTGCAGTGCAGGGAGCACACCAGAGTGGTTGTGGGAGTTCGGTGCCTTGCTCTAGGGCACATCTGCAGTAATCGGGGCAGCAGTACCTCTCCAGCTACCAGACCAACTTCCATGTTATGGTCCGCATCGGAATTTGAACCAGGGACTCTCCGGTTCCCAACCCAAGTCCCTAGGAGCTGAGCTACTGCCGCCCCCAAATGAACAAATAACATTCAGTGCTGGTATTGAGGTAACCATTTACCACCAAAGTTATTTTCAACTTATCTGAGTGCAGCTGAAATTTAAGACACCCTTCCTTCCTGCTTACTCATTAATTGTGATCCTCTCAGCTGCATGCATTCTAAGCTATCTTGAATTGATTGTCTCTTCTATTTTAAGACATACTGTGTTGACAATCTAGTCACAGGAACCACATAAATGCTGCTGTTAAAGTGCTGTAATATTTCTTATAAGTTATTATTGACCTGTGTTTTCCATTTCAATCATTTACTTTAAGATTTCCAGGCCTGCATAAACAAACAAAGAACAACCTGAGTTCAGGCCCCCCCCCACTCGAACACCAGCGCACCTCATATTTTATCCAGTTCAGGTGCCCTCCGGGACAGACGGCTGATTTAATGGATCCCCTTGTCAGTCTGAAGCATTGTCAACTTCTTAGCCACCCCGCTCCCCTCAGCACAGCTGCATCAATCATCTACACCACACAGCTCAACTGGCATTATTCTTTTTTCCAACCAATAGAGGGCAGAAATATTCATTCACTGTACCTTACGGAGCGGAAATTTACGATATGATCATATAACCGTGCACATTCAATACAAACTTAAGCATGTCCAAAGCATACACACATGCACATACAAACTCCAGTCAATCTATTTCAATCCAGCTCCCACTTTGCTCTAAACAAACAGCTCAGCATCGGCCATTTATCTCTATTACAGGTGAGGAAGGCTGATGAATTGCTGTCTGCAGCAGTTTGTCCTTCCACTGTTCCTCTTCCCAAATCTCAGAAGAAGAAAAAAAAAACGTACAGGGGTCAGGCTCATGGGATCTGTATGTTTGTGTGTCTTGTGTGTGTGATGCTGATAGATGGAGTAATGTAACACCACTTATCAGAGGACAGCTGGTGGCCACGATCAGAGGGGATGGAGGGGTTGCAACACCAATATTAATGGTCTCGGTGACATTCACACACACTGGCAAATGCCACTTGCACACAAACAAGGCAGTTTAATTTTTTTCCACTGTGTCATCCAGCCCCCTATACCCAGCCCGCTCAGGACAACACACCTGTATGAGAGATGTGGTGTGGTATAGCCTGGTTAACCCCTTGTTGCTCTGTAACTGAAGGTAATACTCAGCAGGCCTGTGTGTGAGGCTACCTTTGCCTTCATGCTTATTACCACAGACAAGGAAAACGTTGTTAAGCCCTGCCACCTAGTGGTTAACTAAAACAATCTTTAATGTACACGGTACAAGGATTCAGTGTTTTGTTAAGCTAAATTAACAGTTAAAACCTTCGGCTTTCCTCCTGATAACACAACACATTACTTATTAATTCATCACTTTACTGGATTGAAATTCTTGCTGGGTTCTTGTTAAAAGTATCATAATTACTAGAACCAAAGAAAACAATCCAAGCTAAACTTGTGTCTCCATAGGCAGTAAAGTAATTAAAGCTGCGATTGATTTGTTTAATTGTGCATACAGAAGCAGTTGAATGGCTCTTTCCTGCTCATTTTAGAAGTGATCAGGTTGTGGGACAGCCCAAAGAAGCAGGGCTTCTTCTTCTAAAACGATGCGAGGCCAGGTTAGTTATGGCTTGTTGATGTCATTAATGAAAATGGAGGATTTAACTTGCATGTTTGATGAGTAGATTACATATCTCATTCTCATTTTTATACATTAAGCTGCAGGAAATCAGGCATTGTAAGTTAACATGGGACTTGTTTCCCCATTGTTCATTGACTCCTTTGTCTCCTGGGATCTTGTGGAGTGATCGCATGGCCGTTATGCAGAGGCTACAGTCTTGACTCTGACCCTCGGCCCTTCTGCTGCGTCATCCCCGATCTCACATCTCAAAATGTCCTGTTTCTCTTCAAGTTATCTTCTTCATCATCATTTATTTTATTTTAATCCTTGGAAAACACATTGAGAGAGAACCCTGATTTTCAATGTTGGCAAGGTACAGACAACAACAGAACAGGAACAAATAAAATCATCAGAGAGGGCAGCCATAAAAGAGGACAACAATAAATCATATTAAAATATAAGGGCAATGATTTACAATCAAATGTATCAAAAGCAATAAAAGCAGTGACAAACCATTAAAATATTCAAATTCAATTAGCTCAGCAATTAAAACTTGGAATTGGTCTCAGTGGTGTTAATATGGACCATTTGAAATGATTTTGGAGCACATTCCATGTATTTTGGGCAAAGTGGGGGGAACTGGATCTTCCCTAACGCTTTGTGAATTTGGGGAACCTGTGATTTGAGCAATGACTAAGTTTTGTTTTTGGTACAGAAATGATGTAAGTGTCCTCAGTGAATGAATCTTAGTGCTGAGTGATAAAGTCCTTCCATAAATAACATCTCTATAATCCAGAACAGAGAGGAATACAGCTTCATCTATTCTTTTCCTCGTATGTAAAGGAAAGCAGGTTTGATTTCTTCTAGAAAGCCTAGCAGTTGTCTGACTTTTGATCAATATCAACTTTCATTTTAAAAGAAAGCTTTTCATCCATCCAAATTCCAAGATATGTATAATGTTGCACTCTCTCTATTATACCTGTAGTTCTGGTAACTCCTTTTTTTTTTTTTTTACCTTAATGCGCTACAGAAAGTACATGACTCCTATGCAATGTTAGTGTTTCACAGACAGAGCCATAGTACCAGCAAGCAGAGGGTTAAAAGTGGGATCATCTTTACTGGCTGTGATTTATTCTTTCTACTACTCTACATTGTGTCTCTGTAGCTCCAGTCCTGAGATGTTTTTTGCCGACACAGTCTTTGTCTGATGTTCAAAACTTTCACAAGGTCAGGATAATGTGATATTCATCCATTATCAATGATAACCAATTAAACTTTGGGCATTCTGTTTTCCTACCGGTGAGTGACATTTGCAGGCAATTATGCAGCCGTGCTTGTCATCTCGTCCTGAGTGTTTTGGATTTAAACAGGGTTTTCTTTGGCTCTGAATGTGGCAGCGAACATAACAAGCTCTGCCAGTTGGTCTGCAGCCAGCCCGTAGAATATTTAAAGCCGTCTCAGTGGATCTGTGGATATGAAGATCTGTACTCCCCCCCCCCCCCCTCCTTTTGTTTTTCTTCCTGCCAAAGAGTGATGGATCTGAGGAGAGTGTGTTTATGAATGAGACTCTCTACCTCTCCCCCCCCCCCCCCCCCCCCCCCCGTCACTGTGTCACTAAATGTGTGTGGGGGTCTGCGTGTGTGTGATGCAGAGCAGAGCAGCTGAGAGGAAACACAACTCACCTCCTCATTCTCTTCAATGTCTAGCTCTAGTGGACACATTAACCTCCTCCTTTTGTCTGTGAGAGTAACCAGAAGCCAATGCTTTTGGATGGAAATATACATAAATGTAATCTACAGGTGCTCTTAAGTAATCAACCTGTCCACATTGTTTGCAAGTAAAAACGTCTGTTGTTGTTGGAAACACATTAGTAACACTATTTTTTTTATTTGATAGGGACAGATACAATATACATAGACAAACTGAAAACAGCAGTCCAATGCATGTATCATAGTGTTTATAGCAGGTAATAATTTGCAACACTCGAGACTTTCATAGTATTTAAAAACAAAAAGGCACAGTCCAGTGTCAGACTATTACTGATCATCCTAAAGCAGCCTTAGTCATTTGACAAATCTTTTTCACACGGCTTTGAAAATGATCCCCAGATACTTCACCTCTGCAAATTGTTTCGATAAGTTGACAAGTCTGACGTTTAGAGATTCTGTTGCGGGTAACTTTTTAATGGAAAACACTGCTTTTTGACTACAAACAAAAAACTAATGGTATATGTTGTCCTCGCTCTGCTTTAAGCCGTCAGTTTCTTTTATGCAGAAATAGAAGTTGATTTTCCCGAAGGAACTTTAACATGTTCTGTTGGCAGAAAGTCATTTATGCCTCATTTGTAAAGTTATTATTTGCAAAATCACTTTTTCCTTTTCTTTGCAAAACTCCCGACAAAACAGTGGGGGTTGTGTGTTTTGTTTTTTTTTAAGTTAGAAATAGCAATATTATTCAGTGCCATGCATGCAAGAGGAGCAGTTACACTTAAAGATACCTTCAAGCACATCCAAACAGAGAATCCCTCAGTGTGATTGTATGGTTGTGTCATTACTCAGAACTTGAACAATCGTGGCAAATGTGTGCAGAAATGTGCGTTGAAGTTTGAATGTTGCATGCCTTGCTCTGTATTTAATGTGTAGAGACGCATGTTGTCCACTAGGAGGAGTGGATGTGCTGATGATGAAGTGATCTGGACTGTTATTGAAACAGTGCAGCATTTTGGTGTTTGTAATACATTTGTTTCATATGAGAGCGTCTAAACAGAAATAGAGTTCTTCAGTTCATCATATGTAGAAATACATTATTCTGTGTTTTGCTTATGAACTTGTGCTTTTGCTCAAATTATATTCCAGTATTGTGCACGCTGCTTACAAGAAACCTGAAGCTCCTCTTCATCTTCTATATATATATATATATATATATATATATATATATATATATATATATATATATATTTTATAAATACAAGACGCACGATTCCCTCACTACATTATTCCCCCATGTTTTATTAATTTGGAGTTTTGGGTCATGTTTTCTTTGTCTCTGTCATTGTTGTTTTTCATGTTCTTCCTTTTCTCTTTGGTTTGTTTAACCAAGTTGTGTTGAATATGCAACATTGAAACACGGGACCTTTTAACCGTGTATGCTTCACAATAAAAAAAAAAAAGCAAGGCAAATATTGAAATCAAGGGCATGAGCATAGAGGAAGGAGCGATCAGATAATGGGTCACATCCAGGAAATAACTGCAGGAAAGTAGAAGAAAGAATGACAGCTTTCAAGGTGAGAAAAGTTTTAACAAGAGATTTGATAAAAGCTTCAGAGTATGATACCACATACATGCTGTAATAAATGATTATCAATCACGAATCATTATCGTTATTTGTATAGCGCCAATTCACAACAAGTGTTATCTTGAGGCGCTTCACAAAAGAGCAGGTAAAAGACCTTACTCGTTGATAAGGAACAATGGGATTAGGGGGAAATGGGATAAGATAAGATGCACCTCCTTGCCGCTGAGGTGGAGACTGGTGCAGTCCGTGCATGAATGAGGACGGTGGTGATTGTGGGGACGACACTGACAGTCCAATGGTGCCAGGTGGTGCCAGATCACCTCGCTGAAGGTTGGGGGCGCTCTGTCTACTCGAGAGCCCCGTCTTTACTGCTGGGACAAAGCCTTGAAAAAGGGGGCTTGAAAAAGGCCTCCTGGGCTTTTCTTACACTGATGTGCAGTGATACAACTCTACTGTTTGATTACATTGAAAAGGTGATTTTAATTTGCTCTTAGACTCTTTTAGCCTCATGACCTGATCCTTTCACCTATAGGGGCCAAAAGTGAGGATGTGGTTGATTGAACGCTAATCTTTATTCCTTTAATCCACTTGTTCTATAGCAGAGATTATGATACTAATTTCTAATCCAGCACATTGCAGGATGTTCTTTGACAAAGAGGTGTTGGGTCACCTCTTTCCCTGTCTCTCACAGGATAAAAAGGTCACAGAGAGATGCTGAAATCTCCCTGACCCACCCCTCAAGACTTCTCTTATCATGAATGTGACTTCAGAGATGTCTGTGCTCTGACATCAGGCTGCTTAGGAGACAGCCAGATCTCCGTGAACTCCTCACCAATCCTCTCTTATCTCCCGCTGAACTGGAACAAGGCTGTTTCTAAACAGCTAAACCTTTGCTCCTTGTCCCTCTAAAACCCCCGGGAAACAATGTCCTTCACTCTTCAACGTCTTCCTTGTTTTCACTCTAATACCAATTCCTCCTTTTTAACCTTTTTACCTCCTATCATCTGTACTTCTTTCTTTTTTTCTGTACCTTTCATCTCATTGCTCCTCTTCCTTGCTTGGTCGCTACATTTCTAATTGCAGCGTGTTTCCACTTCAATCCTTGCTTGTGAACAGCCCTGGTAAATCCACATGAACTGATTTGGTGGTTTAAAACCAGGCCAATGTTGACCTTAAGCCACCTATAGGTGGTAGGGGACAGTTGTTATATAAATCATTTTATAATCCATAATTCCTTTGAGGAACAGGTTATCCATACATAGCAGTATGGGCTTTGTAAGCAGGCCAAAGACCATGCTAAGACCATCGTCAGGACAAAGATATAAAACACTTAAAAATAAATACTTTACTGTAATACCATGTTCCAATATTAATAACAGATGTCTGATGTGCTCTATAATGAAATCTAGAGAATACAAATGTTCACGGTCTGGGATTTTGTGCCTAACTCCTCATTGCTATCTGACACGCTAAAGCATTAGCATCTCCAGCAGACAGAGCAATCCAGGACAGCCGAGCTTTTTTAATATAAAGTAAACACACACACACACACACACACACACACACTTCCACACCCAAAAAAAACAATCTGCGGAGTCCTTTAAAAGTACAACACAGCGTTGTGTGATCATCGAACCGTTCCTGGTTTGCAAAGAGCAGTTTGCAGTCGTTTCTTTTCTCTCTTTTTTTTCCTCTCTTTTTTTTTTTTGATGTGTTTTAGTGCATTGTGATAATCTCCCCGAGCTTTGTAAATCAGCAATGCTGCATCAGATTATGAGATGCTACAAGCTCAACTGGAATACATCCAGACAGAGCATTTAGATGAAATAGTATTTTCCCTGTTTATCTCCCAGTTCAATTGATTTCAGACACTCTTGGTTAAATCTTTAACTGTGGACGGAGACAGATGATGGAAAACAAACCTTCTGATTTATCTTTTTTTTTTAAATATTATTCTTGATTTTAATTAAGAAGCATAAGCTATTGTTAAAATGTGTATTTAGCAACAAGGGATGTTTGGAGCCAACATGCTCTTCCTTGCAAGGCAAGGGCAAAATCAACCCTTTATCCAGAGCTCCTCGGTAAAACAAATCTTTTTTCTTTCTCTATGCCGCTTTCATTTTGGATTCACCACTTCTCTGCGTGATCTGTGTGTCTTTTAACATTTTTAATTTAGGATTTTCTATTCTTGATTTTTACCACTCTGACAAATTCCGACCACAAACACACACACACACACACGCACATACACACTCTCTCTCAGATAAAGCCACTTCTGTGTGTATGTGTCTACACTGACTGTGTTTGTCGTACAGTAGGACACTCTGCACACGTATGCATTGATGAGTGAATCTGATGTTTTCATGCATGTCTGATTATTGTACATGATGCAATCTGTGTATTTTTTTTAAGTAAACACACATTTGCATCTTTATACTGACAGTCTGTAAAGGGAAGCATAACAGAGTGTTCCCATTTCATTTGAGGAATTGACAGCCAGTCTGTCTTCTATTCATAATGTATTAGACTTCAAACAATGAACTAAGGATAAATCCTCTTTAGTACACATGTAATCCTACATTGCAGCATGTGTGTGTATGCATGCAATCAGTGCACAAATGTACACGTGTGTACAAATCACATCTGTCCTCTGACAAACTCAGGATGATGTGTCATGTGTCCCTGCTTCAAAACCGAAATGTTCCTGCTTTCACAGTTTGTTGTGGAGACTGGTGATAAAATACATTCCTCAGTGTCTGTGACTGACAAATGTTAAAATCATTTTAGTTTATTCTTTTGGGGTCATTTTCCAACTTGTAAAATTTAAAACGCTGTTGGATAGAATAAAACAAACGATGCTTTTCTAGCATGCACAAGAAGCAACACATGATTTGTGTAGAGACGTATTCCACAAATACAGAAATATATAATCCACCTCGAACGTCGTATCAAAAATGACAGGCATCACAAGAGAGGACTACGGCTGGAAATGTGTCTCTAAATACTACAATTCATGTCGCAGCAATGAGAATCTTTCAGTTAATCCGTTAATCCTGGTTAATCTGTTGGACACATTTTATGTTTTTCGACTTTTTTTTTAATTAACATGTTTATGCAGAAACTTTATCAAGGTAACATCTCCCACCGAAACATGTCTTCACTCTCTCTTTACTACTGACCTGCTAATTATTATACATGAATCAGGTTTTATTTAAATTCCTGCTCAAGCTGATAACGATGCTGATTGGAAATAAATCTAATATTGAGCTTCTGTCTTTGTCTCATTGTGTTATAAACTTGTCAAACAAACGTAGAAAACATGGAGCAGTGGTGCAAAGCAGCACGGGGTGTGACGCAGCGACACCTTCACTGATTCAAAAAGGACTGTGAATGCAGTGTCACGGCTGTTAATGAAACAGGCATGAATGGGCATGACCCAGTATCTTATGAATGAGCATTCAGTCCTGTACCTTAGCAATCTGCACATAAACACACAGCGCACAGACACACACACACACATGCTGTTAGATATGACCAGATGGTGTAATCCTTTAGTTTTCCCTGTGTTTCATATTTTTTCCCCTCCTGTGTTGGGATTATGCCGCTGTCCAATCAGATTTGGGCCCACTCTCCAGCACTGATGCGGGGATGAATGACAGAGCGGGTGGGTGAGTGATGCAGACAGACAGCAGAAGACACACTGCATGTCCAGTTGTATCGTGTCAGCTTTTTTTTTTTTTTTTTTTTTAGCTCTACAAACTACAGAACCTGCTGTGGCTGCCATTTGTAGAACAGGTCACTGACCATAGCTGTGCAGGTAAGAGCCATGTACGGCGGGACATGTGAGAGGGGCTCTTTTTACATCGAAAGGCCACCTTAGACTGTGAGCAAGGGGTCCATGTATGGAGGTTACCATTAGCGTGAAGAGTGCAGCGCAGACAGAGGAAATAGCTGATGCGTAGCTAAGACTCTACTTTGACATTGCATATTGAAATGCATTTTGTTCTTGACTGGTTTCATAAAGGCATTTTTTTAAGAACAAGGAGGACAATGTGATATTTGCTTTGGAAACGCAGATGACATTTGATTGACATGACTTTAAACATCACAATACATCTCCAAGTGATGGTTATGAATCGTCTTCTTTCATTGCAGTCTGTTCATTCTTGTCTCCCTCAGTTGGAGCTTTATGTCAGCATGCCACAAAACGATGAAACTTTTCATGCTCCATCAGTATACACTGGATGTTGACTTTCTGTAAATTGTATTTGGTTTGTCACAGGTTTCTTTTTTTTTTTTCATCAAACTATTTGACAGTTTACTTACTCTACCTTCTTTGCACCTCATGCTGTTTGCTTCAAAACATAGAGATGTAGTCTTTACAGATCGAGAGTTCTCTGTATAATTTCAGAAAAAAATCTCCATGTTATGGTGAAAATGTTGTAAATATTTGCTCTAGTTTGAGGTGCTGTCAGGTTGTTTTTAAGCAGTTTGACAAATGTAGTCTTCATCCACTTTAGTTTGATGTTTTCAGTCTTTTAGATATAGACTACAGAGCATTTTCTCATCTCTGTGTGTGTGTGTGTGTTCATGTTGTTTTGAAGCTTTGAAGGGTCTTGTGTCAGAACCAGAATAGCAGCTTATTTTGTCGTGCAGTGTGGCTGCTGTGTACAGTAACAACATCAGATTTATAGACCTGGAAGAAAAAAAAAACCTAGCCACTTACTGTCACGTGTAGTCTAATTTCACGCGTACTTAGCTGTTTTAGCGCTCATGTGACAGATTAGCAAATGTGCTTGGCCTCATATGGAAGAGAGAGTGTGAGCTGATTAAGCAGAGATGCACATTTGAAAGGGGGAGAGTGAATGAAAACGTGTATGTGTTAAAGTGGGCCTGTGTAAATGTGTGATCCTATGCACATGTCAGTGTATCTGCATACAAATTCATAGAATCATTAAACTAATGCCTACTTTAAAAAAAACATTGCACCTGTCTAAGGTTTCACTCTAGATTCTAAAAGCATGTTCACCTTTTAAAGGACACATATTATCTTCCTTTTCAACAAGTTTAAGTTAAGTTTAAATAAGTCTCAAAGCTCCCAAAAACCTGTCCCCCTTTATTTCAGAACAAGCCTTTCTTGTGTCTGCAGCTTAAAATGCAAATGAGGTATGTTTGACCCCCCTGTCTGGAAGGGGATGTGGCTCCACCTGGCTTGCACCATGCCCATTTTTTTTTACTGTGAGAAGGCAGACTCATGAGTGCAGAACACGCACCTACGTGGCTGTGAGAGTGCCACCCACCTGGGGGAGGGGTTACTGACCTTTGTGATGTCACAAAGGGAAAATCTCCAAACGGCCTTCTTGAGCACACGTTTTCTGAAAAGTGGAGCAGGCAAAGGACGGAAAGGATCAATATCTTATTATAGGGGGGGTTTGTAGTGTTTGAAAACCATGGTAACGTGTATTTTGCATAATATGTGACCTTTCAACTGAAGGTTTTGGAACAAAGTTTTTGTCAGTAGCTATCAGCCAGTCTAAGCTTTTATCTCTCTCTGTTCTCATGCAGGTCAGTGCTTCCTGTGTATGGTGGACGTGGTGCCAGTGAAGAACGAGGATGGCCTGGTGATCATGTTCATCCTCAACTTTGAGGTCATGACAGACGAAACACTTCTAGATAACAAAGAGGAGCTCAACCACCGCGTGCCTACCTGGTTTGTCTCTGGTAACTACTGATTAACTAAAGTTTTTACTTTGTTGTTTTCTACTCAATCCAATCATCTCAGGTTTAAAGGAGTAATATGTAACTCTGAGAGCTCCTTAGTGTCGATGCTCACACGGGTTGCCATGTTACGGACTCGGAAGCTTCAGTGTTTAGCCAGCTCTGCATCGATCTTGAAACCTTTCCAACCTCTCTCCGTTTTTCAAAAGCATCTCCAATATTTATCCTAGTTTTACCACATTTCTGCTCGTGCAGCTTTTAAGGTCGGGTAGAATCAGTTTTATCTGAACCAGTTCGCTTACCCGCTTCCGTCGCTGCGACACCTGTTTGGTTTGTTGTTTGCCCCGCAAACTATAGGGTGTCCAAAACAGCAGTGTGGGGGTGCCTAATGATATAGTAAAGTTATTTTAGGATTTAATTCAGTAGATACCTTACATATTGGTCCTTTAAGCAAGTTTGTAGACAGGAAAGACAAATATTATGAAAGACTACTAGTTTCTTTTATTTTTGTTCATCTCTGTTGCTAGCATGCATTTTATAAAAAAAAAAAATTGTATGTTAATCAAGGCAAAGTAAAGCAAGTTTCTGATTTGGCACCTTTGAGATTCAAGGCAGTTCAAATTTGGGCTGTCACAATACCAGAATTATACATACGATACGAGTAAAAATCAACAATGCCAATCAATGGCAACAAAAATGACTCTTTGGCACCAAATATTGGGTAAGTACTTGGTTTTAATTGTCAGAATTGTCAAAAGTGCACATACATGGGTCAGATGTGTCCATCGAAAAAGTCGGGGGTGTCTGGCACATTGTAGTTCTTAGGGCACCTCCTCTTTTTGCCTTCTTTGTGCAGGATTGACATAAAGTAAATTAAAGACAGGTGATTTAGACTGTTGTCTCTCTTTCACTTGTGGCAGCTTTTGTTTAAAAAGAACGGGAACGGAGATCTGTCTTTTTTAAAGATTTGGTACTTTTCAATACTATCAATGATTCAAATAATGGAGTGTATCGTTTTTAAAACACATGGTATTGTAAAGTATTCGAGTAACAACAGTTTTATCACCCACTTTTGAAGTGATTGAACACATTGGAACAAGAAGATGAATACACATTTAAAATACAAAAACCATTAAATCAAAAGGCAAAACTAAGCTAAAATTAAAATGGTAAATAAATGATTCTATTGCATGACAGAAGGGTACATACTGAATTAAGCGAAAAAAATTATAGCAGACCCAGAGCACCCCCTTTGTTCTGAATATATACTAAACAGAGGCATCACTTTCTTTGTACCACTGAGCATTCAGCTGCTTAATAACATCTGATGATTCAGTATGAACTTGACACTCTTCACTTTACTGAACTTACCACCTGACATCTCTTACATGTAATTATACAATGCTTTATGATGTATTTTTTTTAATGATGATTAGTCTCATATTTATTATGTGCTGTCCTGTTTGGTTGTTGCTGTCTTTGTTATTTATGTTTTGATGTTTTATGCTCTGAGTGCATGACTAATTCCCTTTGGAGCAATAAAGGTTTCATTCATTCATTCATTCAGTGATTTAAAAAACTCCAGTAACATGTGTTGTGAGTCATGGTTTAAATGAGCAGACCGCAGGTATAGTGGAGACTTGTTCCACCAGAGAAAGAGCAGAGAAACTAAAGGCTGCTTCACATTGCTTGGCTTTGATTCTGGGAACACTTAGTCAATCTGTCCTAGAAGACCTGAGTGGTCAGAACGCTTCCTGACATACACAAGAAGAAATGTGTTTAGCTCAAGATCATTAAGGGATTTATAGACTATTATTTTTACATGTTGGACGCACAGAAAGCCAGTTAAGGGATGGGAAGAGCAGCAATGTGCTTCACTTTTTTGGTGTTCATGAGGACCGAGGATGTAGCATTCTGGATGAGCTCAAATCGACAACTCTCCTTTTTCTAGTACCTGCAAAGAGACGATGACATGAGCGTAGCCTACCTGAATTATGGTTAAACGTGTGTTTCTGTATCTTGTTAAGATGGATATTATTTTATTTACGAAACTTTGCAAGACGATAAATGTTATAACTACTATAATTTTTGCTTCCTCAAAGGAAGAACGTCCGACTTTTTTATCCAATAGATTTCGCCCTTGAGTACCAGCATTAAACCAAAACAAACGGCTGTTTGGCCACACCTCCACAATTCTGAAGCCTCTAGTGTCACACCTCCAACCCCTCTCCACCCGCGTTCGCACGAAGGAGATATGAATTAGAATGCACCATAATGAAGCACCGGCGGACAAAATTGTCCTTAGCTCGAGCTGCAATTTCCTGTGGTCTGCATTGTTGTGTTAGCAGGCTCATGTTAACACTCGTAGCTTCAAGAATGTATTTGGTCTAAAGACACTTCAAATAAGCAGTGAGTACGGAAGGTTATGTTATTCTTTGTTTCTTTAGTCCTTGACTAAAACAGCTTCATACGCAGGGTCGTCCCATCCCATTTAAACATGATGTAAACACGACTCCGACAACAGTACAGCTGGCAGGACTCACACATGGTAGAGAGTCATGACTTTTACAGAGGACAAGCTGTGCTATATTTATGTGTCAAATGTCACACATTCTTACTTTAATAATTGAGCAATTATAATACAGTAGATGTGCACTTTTAAGCTATGAAAAAAAAAAATTGCCCTTTTGTTTGACACATTATGTAAAATATATGATAGAGTCACTGTTACACCTTTCTCCAAGGTGCCACTCGGTTTATTGCCTTTAAACCTTGATTGTTTTAATCTACATAAAGGCCAGGTGGTTGCTAGGTTTGCCTACTCATCTGTTCTTTTGAATCCTGGGCATTTGTGATCGTTCACTTAATTCTCCAGAGGTTTAACCCTGCAGAACAGCATCTAATGTAGGACACTGATTATGTTAGGGAATCACGTCTGTCTGTTCAACAGATTTCTCATATTCAAACCAAAAGTAATCACTGTTACTGCCCTAGATTCCTCTAGATTGTTTCTTTTTCAGGCTGTATTTTCAACATAGGCCAGTTCCAATCTCCTGCTCCCCTAGCATGCCCTTTACCACATACTCTCGTTTCGGTGATTCATACTTTCCTCTCAGTTTCCCTGCTCCTTTTTTCTTTCCTGCCACAGTTTCATATAGGAGTCCATCTGTCACTCTGCAGGCACTGACTGCTTTTCCGTCGTTTGTTCCTCTTCCTTCTCACCTCCAGGTCGTCCACGGGGCTTCAAGCTGCGTCTTCCACTGCTGCGCTCCTTATCCAACAGCAAAGTGTCTCTGGACGACGCAGAGGCCGGTCACATCCCCACTGCTACACCGCTACCGCTGCACCCTGACCACACTCCTGAGTCCTTAGGCTTGGGGGAGTTCCTGCCCCTTCCCCCTTTACCAACAAACCACCAGGAGCAAATCAGTGGAAGCAGGTAGGCCCCATGAGATACTTTTGGCAAGGACATGTTTGGGCTGTGTGTATACTATTATACTTATTTAAAATAATAACTGTTTGAAATATTTCTCTCTAATTTAAATAATCCCTAAGAGACCTTAAAATGTTCCACACATAGACTTAGGAGCATTGTTCCAATATATTTCCATTGAACAATATGTCTAGTTTGGTAGATATCTACTACATGTAAACCATAAAATGACCTTACTGTATCTTCAGACATTAAGGAAACATGCTAATTTGAAGTTCTGGCTTCTCTGACAACAATGCAGCAGCCAGTATGTCCTTCTTATAAATGTATATGCTGGTCCTAAATGATCTGTATTTCTTTTGACCAGAGAAGGTAGACCGTTTTAAGGCACACCCACACTGCTGTTTTTGACACCCTTTGGTTTGCCAGGCAAGCAGCAAACCAACAGGTGTTGCAGCAAGGGAAGCGGGCAAGCAAACTGGTTCAGACATAACTGATTCTACCCGACCTAAAAAGCCTCAAAATGTTTCAATTAAGCTCCACAAGCATATACATGTTAAAAGTAGAATAAATATTGGCGATGCTTTTCAGAAATTGAAAGAGGTTAGAACACGGAAAGATTTCTAGACCGATGCAGAGCTGGCTAAACACTGAAGCTTTCATGTCTGCAACATGGCAACCTATGTGTGCATCAACTCTAAGGAGGAGGGGGCAAGGGGGGGCAGCCCTCTCCAATGTTTCAAATGTGGACTGCAGTACCCATTTTAAACACTAGGTGTCAGAGTTAGATATTGCTCCTTTAAAAGATATTATGCCATCCAGAATTCTGAATAATGTTTTGATAACATTATGTGATTTTTTTTTTGTTCAAAGAGTGTTTAAACAGATTTGGAACTTTGGGGAATTCTTCACTTTTTAATTAAGATTTCGACTTTTTCGTGAGATTATTGGGCAAATAAAATCCGGACAATATGTAACTTTAACATAAAAATGTATGCAGAACACAATGCTTTTTGTGGCAGAGAAAGGATGTTGTAGTTTGTCCTGTAGAGCCCTCCTATTTGACTCAATTTACAATAGTGTTAGTAGAGCTGAGTAGACAGTTGTCAACACTAGAATGGTTGACAATGTAATATATTGTTAAATATTCTATATAATGATATTTAATCATTAATGATAAGTTATTTGTTTAAGATAAAATGTAGAAAACCTCTATATTCCAACTTCAAATTTCTGTATGTTGACTGGCATGAAGGGAATTTCAATTTTTTTAAACTCTAAATTAATACTGATATGAGTCCTGAAAATCTCACATTGTCAGGGCTGTCTTAATCTAAAATGTTTTCTGTATAGAAACACAGTGAGATCAAAGCCCACCGTTTGCCCCATGAACAGCAGCATTCTTCTTTTCAAAGGTATATGCAGTTCAATGATGGACTCCGACATCTGTAACCCTGTTAATACCCATGGTATCTTCTTTGTTTCCTAGGTCAGCTCTACAGAGTTGGCCAGAGGACCGCCTGGAGGACCATCGCACCTTACTGGGTTCTGACCCTCCTGTACACCCTCCACCTGCACCTCCCCCTCCCCACAGAACACATCTGGTGGGTCCCCTCACCCAGTCATCGCCCTGCGTAGCACCTCACCATCGCCTCAGCCTGAACCCAGACGGTTCAGGCTCCAACTGCACTCTGTCGCACACCCGCTCGCGGGAGAGCTTCCACAGCATGCGTCGTGCCTCCTCCGTCGACGAGATCGAGGCCATGAGGCCGGACTGGGACAGAAAGAACCGGAGAGCGAGTGTCCGGCAGGGCAGCAGCAGTACTGGTGAGGAAGAAAAACTGTGGAAAAATCGACAAACTGCCCTGTCATCTCTTATCTTTTTGTTCCTACTCTACTATATGCTCTCTGTGTTTCTTGCAGGTGCAGTTAACAGTAAGTCTAACATCTTGAACTCAACATCAGACTCAGACCTCATGCGGTACCGCACCATTTCCAAGATCCCTCAGATCACACTCAACTTTGTGGATTTCAAACCAGACCCACTCATCGCCCTGCCCACCGGGGAGATGGACATCATAGCTCCCTGCAAACTCATAGACCGGACTCACAACGTCACAGAAAAAGTCACACAGGTAGGACAGAGTTCACTTTTAAGATTGTGTGGTGCACAACGCGGGGAGAGTGGCTGTTTCTGAGTGATTGGTAAAACCTGGATTTGCTGAACTACCTTGGGTTGCTGATACTTTTCAGTATTTCCCAGTTCTTCGCTGCAGTTTCACTCATACTGAGCGCAGAGGTTCAGTGCTGTAAATTGTGCATGCAAGGATAATTGATGTGTGGACAGATGTAACTGAGCTAGCATAATTAACTTAGCCTCTGCCAGCCACTTTCACCTGCTGTAATGTGACAAGTGTTCCTGGGGAGATAATGCTCGTGCCCCCAGCTCCAGTGAATGGGAATGATATTGACCGAGCTCTGATGAGATGATGATGGAGGGTGGTGTGGCAGTGTGCCAACGTTTACTGACTAGAGGAGTTCTACAGATAAGAATGTATATGGGACATGTTGTGTAGCAGCACTCTCATTTCCTCAGGTTGTGACAAGCCTGCGTTCTTCCTCTTCCATCTGCGCGTCGGAGTCAGAGGAGTCACTCCTCTTCTTCTTTCACAGGCTGCAAACACTTCACTTCACTCACACTAATTGCTCTTTTAAAAAAAAAAGCTTTTAACTGCCACTGTAGATGTTCTGTCTGAATTTCTGCCTTACATAACCAACACCTGCTTACAGGAACACTGTATGCAATGCAGCTTATATAGCTGGCGGAGTAAGAGATGTATGGAATAGCAGACACAGACAAATGACTTATACATTACGGATCATTGTCAAACAACAATGATAAACAACAATTCCGTGTGTATTAAGAGAGATGAGTTGTGTTTTTTAGCTGGATTTGTCATGTTGAAACATGATTTGTGTGCAATGCAGCCACCTGTGTTTTCTTTGCACATCTGCTGAAAAAGCACCAGTCAAAGTAATTCAGAGGAAGAGACACGGAAAAGGCGACCATATGGGATAATTTTCAAGATGGAAAGTCTGCTTTTATGACAGCATTTCAGACATGCTTGTTCTGTTGCACACAAAGAAACCAAACTAGTAAGGATGGAATATGTAATTATAAAATCAGCAAGCAATAGCTTTCTTTATCATTATTAGCTGATTAAATTGTTGCCCTAGTTCTCTTAAATCTGTTGGAAGAACTTTTTTTTTTGACTCTTGATCACTCTACTTGTGGCTCATTCTCACATTTAGCTTTGTTTGCATGGGTGCATGAGTGTATTTAGTAACTTTGTCTCATATTGATTGCCAACTTGACTTTTCATCAGTCAGCTCCTAATAGATTCAACTGTTTATTTTAAAGTCCATACAGCATGTCCTTCAGGATTAGTAATGACCAGTGAGCAGAAACCAATGAACTGAAATGAGTATAAAGTGAATGTAGCTTTATCTTGCTCTAACAATCAAGTGTGTAGAGTAGTTTGACAGTTGATTAACTGAGATGCTGTACTGTACTCAGTGAAGACCTTTAATCTTAGGTTCGCATTTAATCTAATACGAGGAATTATATGAACAAAGAGCAATAAAAGCTTAAGTTAAGCTCTTTGCTTGGATTTCATGCTGCGTTACTAAAGAGTAATATATTTGATCTGCTCTTTCAGACTGTGTGACTGATGCATCCTCTCCCACTAAGAATGGGAACATCAGTAGGAGGTTATCAGAAGTTGATGATGCAACAAAACATAAACCTAATGCAATCATGGAACATTGTACGCGAGGTGCAGCTGGCAAGGTCAAAAGATGACCTTATGGGATGTGTGTGTGTGTGTGTGTGTGTGTGTGTGTGTGTGTGTGTGTGTGTGTGTGTGTGTGTGTGTGTGTGTGTGTGTGTGTGTGTGTGTGTGTGTGTGTGTTATGCAAGTATACATTATGCATGTATGAGCATTAAACCACACTACACACTGTCGAAACATTAATGTGCAGATGGAGGGAACAGCACCAGCTGTGTCTCCAAATGCTAAGGACTGCTATTTATAGACTCCTATAGGAAGCATGGAAAAAAACAAAATAAACTGAAATCACAGTGCTTATATCTGTAACCCATTTCACACAATAACTTTCTTTTGTCACATTATATATTTCTAATGTGTATATCTATATCTATCTATATCTATATCTGAAAACTCTATTTAGCTGAACTTAGCCATGACGTGTGAGCATCCAAAAAGGCAATATGTTTTTATATTTTATGTTAGCTTCATAAATCCCCTAAAGTCACTGCCTCCACCTGCCCTCTGACCTTTCTCTGTAGTCCCAAAGCCTTCATATTTATTTCGTCATCTGCAGCAGCGGATTTCGGTTAGAACTGTGTTTTCAACAACAGAGAGAGAAGTAATCTCTTAAATCTAGATCTGAGCGCTATGGTCCAACCGAGCGCCTCTTTGATCTGTGTGGTAAACGCCTGAGAACAACTGCGCAGGTGATGTGTTTCTGTAAGAGCATTTGCAATACCAGCTCAGGCCTGAAGATGGCAGCTCCACATCATGCAGTGCGATGAGGTGCCTCAGGACCAGAGAAGAAGATGTCGAAAGCCAAACAAGGCTGAATAATTGAAGTGTGCCATAAAACATCTGACACCCTGAACAAGAGCACATTCAAATGTTCTCTCTCATTTGCAATGGCTTCTGGCACTACCCCCTCTTTTCCTGCTCTCAACGTGTTTGTTTTTGCCTCTTGCTCTTTGTCATGACCAAACTGCTTTGCAGACAAAGTAGCTCATGAATGCTAAACTCTGTTGTTTTGTGCAGAAGTGCATGGATGGAATATAAATGCACCAGCAGCCTTTAAAGGTCCTATGAAATTAAAATAAGGGTTTAAGAATTGTTTTGGTACATTTTTGCTCTCCGAGTCAATTTTTTTCCGGTAAAAGGTCCATCCATCCATCCATCCATTATCTATACCGCTTTTCCTGTTGGGGGTCGTGGAGGGGCTGGAGCCGATTCCCAGAGGTCATTGGGTGAGAGGCGGGGTTACATCCTGGACTGTTTGCCAGTCAATCACAGGGCTGACTTATAGAGACAGACAACCAGCCACACTCACATTCACACCTACAGACAATTTAGAGTCACCAATTGACTTACAGAGCATGTATTTGGACTGTGGGAGGAAGCCAAAGTTCCTGTAGAGAAGCTACAAATGCGCGGGGAGAACATGCAAACTCCACGCAGAGAGGCCCTGTCCAACAGGGATTCAAACCAGGAACCACCTTGCTGTGAGACAACAGTGCTAACCACTGCACCACCCTTTAATTGATATTTTACTGTTTCATTTACTGATACTCATATAATACTGACTTATGACTTAACCTGCACTATGGCTCGTTACAATTTTGCATCCAATGAAAAACTTTCTTGAGTTTAGGATACATCAGAGCAACTTGCTAGTTAAGTGTTATGGGTTGTATTTATGTTTTAATGTTCTTATTTGCAGTGTTGTTGACTTCTATAAATACCAATCAGTATTGCAAGTCCCTCCCTATAGCAGCTTCTTTTTAACGACACATTAGCGACGAGGAGTACATGGGGCCACAACTGAGCTAAACCAGCGCCCCCAAACAGGCACATTGAATGTCTTTAACTTTAAGATGCCCCTTCTTTAAAGTCATTTCAGCATTTGATAAAGTCATTCTTTTTCTTATAATTTGCCTGTATTTGAGCCTCCACAGATAGTCGAGTGCATGTGACCTGTGATTGACACTTAACCGTGTCCAATATAAAAAATGAAAATGCAGCTGAGAAGATTCCAAGAAAGAGGGAAGGCTGAGCAGACCACTGAACATTGTCGAGATGAAGGGGTTGATGCACACTTGGATGCACATATACACACTCACTGGTCATATCCTATAGGGGACACTTGATTAGTTACAGTAGTAGATACACTCTACTCACCCATCACATCTCATACAATATTCCTGACACACACCCAGCTCCATACATGGCCTCGCTGTGGACATGTGAGCGTGCACTATAGGAGCAAACTCACTCACGACAACACTCTGACGCTCTCTAACACTCAGGCATACACACACACACTCACACACTGGCTCTCCATTCAGGCAGCCTGTCACATCCAGGTCCAGGATCCAATGGAGCAATGGATGGCACACACCGCGCCCAGCAGCAAAGCGGTAGGATCCATCTCATTTTAATAAAAACCTAAGAAGGAACGACGTCAGACTGTCTGAGAAGTTTACATTTTGGTGCATGTTTTGTTTTCGTAGGCCTTTGTGTTGAGACTGATAATGACACATCTCTTTTAGTTTCAAGTGTTTAATGCTGAGAAGGTTGACAATGTTGTTGTTTTTTTTGCACATTTGCTGTGGAGTCTCCATTTTTCCAGTGCCTTTATTTTGGAGAGAAAAAAAGCGTTGTAGTTTAAATGGATTACTTCTCTCTGGTGGATTTGATTTATCAGATAAGTAAAGTGGTTGTTGGAAGCAGTTTGAAGGTGTCAAATGCACAGTCAAGATGTTTTTAAAAAAGGATACCATTTGTTAAATCATTCCAAAAATGACTTTAAAAAAAAGCTTCCAAAGTTGTTTTTTTTCTCTGCAAAAATAGAAGAACAGAAGTTAAGCTTTTAGTAGCTGGTGATAAACATGATTTCAGATTTTTTTGGTGGGTGCTTAATTACTTAAAAACATCTGCATTGAGTATGATGCAAACTATCTGCTCTACAGATGTAGTAATTATTGACCATTGTTAGACTGTATGGTATGAAATGACAGTCTTGACTCAGTTTTATTTCCTTCTCTCTCAAAATGCCTTTTTAAATTAATAATAGCATATCTATCTAAAGTATCTTAAACAGCGACAATGACACAATATTATGTCAGAACTGACCTCTAGAGTATGTGGAATCTGAAAGGCGGCAGATGCAATAGTGCTTCCTTCATCTGTATTTTTAGCGTTTTTTGGACATGCTTTTGCATTCTAACATTGATTCTAACTGCTATAACTATGACTTATCATTACTTTTTTACATGGTTTTAGTGGCAATTTTTCCGAGTTTAATTCCCTCTTGTTTTGCTGCACAACTATTACATCAAACTGTCAAGTCTTGGTGTGGCTTTTCTGAACCCTGCAGGTCCAAATTGTCTTTGTGGATCCAGGCACGACTCTGAAGTCCAACTTCTAAATTAGAAACCCTAATGTAAGCAGTCGCAAACTTTGTGGTACTTTGCCAAAGTCCGTGCCAATTAGGGCCGCATGTAAAATGTGCAGAATATGAGGTATTCATCTCCAAAGTGTTTTTACTGACAGAAAACGTTGGGACAGAAAATGAAATGAAAGTCCCTTAGGTTTAAAGTTGAGCATCCCGACGGAGAAATTGTGAATGGGGATGGCAAAAAATGTCCTTAATTACAATGATTTATTGGTTTTCTAAGCCGGTGCTCTTTTTTATTCCTCATCCTGCTGAGACACTGAAACTGAAACTTTGTCTTCACAGTGGGTTTAATCATTTCAGGACACACACCCACATTACTAATCAAAAAAAGCTATATTTGTGGGGTTGTTAAAATCCCACTGTTATAGTCTGTGTCACGTTATGGAACCACTGCTACTTTATGCATTTCAAACTGTGTGCATAGGATATTCTTACAGTGTACTGTACTAAACCACTTATCAAAGAACACTTGTTATGCCGTTACAGTCTTACATCACTTAAGCTGAATGTAGGTTGTGTATGTTTCATTAATGAGCTGGCTCTGCGGGGAAAGAGAGGAGGAGATCTCTGTGGAGATGGAAGGTGGATTGTGTCACAGCTTCACTGTACTCAAAGTATATATGTTTAACTTTATGTATGTGTCCTCTTCTGTGATGGGAAAGTGCATCATATATTAGTTTGGTAATCTTTCAAATTTGATTGCAGTGAAGTTTGTAGCAAGAACTGAATCTAAAAAGAAGCCTGATTCCTTTTTTCAGTGGAAAGAAATAATGAAATATTATGAGCTTAAGCAAAGGATCATTTTGATGTTGTCATATGACTTAATATCTGAGTGTGTCATTGTGACACAAAATAGAAAGTGTTCATCACATTGCCTCAGATACATATCATTCTTCATTAAATCACACCTCTCTTCATGCAAATATGAATAACTCTTAATACATTCAAAATGGATTTATCCTATAAAAAATGACCATCTTGCTGCGTAACAATAAATGAGTAAATAAGTCTTTTAACACATTAGTATTCTATACATGTTAAGTTCTGCTCTTAAAAATGAGCATTTTAATGTATGACCTAAGGGGGATTCTTTGGCCTTTGCAGCCAGTCTCATTTGAACACACAAGGAACTGCATTTCTTTCCACATTGGCTTCATTTTCCAACACCAGATGTAGTTGATTGGTAAAATACAAATTTGAAGGAGATAAAGGATTGTGTTCTTTAGAAGGAGGCATGAGGAAAGAGCTGCTGGTGGTCAAGTGAGCAAACTAATTGGTCCCCTGTTTCCTGAAGTTCCGAGCCAACCCTTGGTCACAAATTCCATATTTATTTATTCACTAGTAGTGTTAAGCTTTGTTGGTCGGCATTAGCATGCAACTATGGCCTCCTTCTCAGTTGATAACATTTGGCTTATATAAGTTAAGGTTAAGTTGTTACAGCTGTTGTCATTTCTTCAAGCCCCATGACAAAAATAACTTTACTTAGGAAACATGCTACTGTCTGAGGGATGACCTTTTGGGGGAGTAAAATAGTGTGTTGACTTATTTTTCAACCTGATTTCCCGCGCTAGCAACACACTGATGTCCTTCAAAATGTAGTCACTGGGGAAAGATTCCTTTTGTAAAAAGTGCAGCTTGTGTCTATGTTGTCCGCATGCTGTGTCATTGCTCCTACTTCCATAGCACAAAAGTCATCTTTTCATTTTTGCTGCTGTTAACTCTTTCAGTACACTGTTGGGCACTCGAACTTTGCAGCAGCCCAAACAGCTGATTTCAGATCTGTTTGTAAGTGTGAGGCTCGTTCTGTAAAAAAAACTAGAGCAATATTACAGTAAAACCTTAATTATGCATCAGGGAAAATAGTGACAAACTTGAAACCCTTCTTTGTAAGAAGATTAAAAGTATAACAGAGTCTTTGATCAGGGTTCATTTTCCTTGCATGCCACAGCTTCACTGATGTTTGTTAGTGCACAGTGTAGCAAAGCTGCTCAGGCTGCTGCCCCTCTTATTCCATCAAATGAATTCCCTGCTAGTTAAAGTCTAGTACATATTTGCATAGGGTCATGAGTATGCATGAGCTCTCTAAATAGTGTTAGACGTGAATGATTCAAAAGCAGGTATTTTTAGCAGCACATGTTTTTTTTTTGCTCAGAAGGTGCTTGGGGGGGCTGGGCTCTAATGTGACACACTGGTTGTTTTGGTGAGAGATGCACCACTGGCAAAGTCCCACAGCAAGGCTGTGCCCGTTAAATAGGACACAAATTAGTGGAAATGAGGGTTCTTATTAGCTTCAAGAACATTACGCAGCCCAGACCTGCAGGAGAGATCTTTGCAGAAATGTTTTTTTTTTCAGTCTTTCAGTCAGAAAGTTTAAAAGATATATTAAGGTATTAATCGTTTGAATTATGTCTCTGTTTCTTTGTGCTACTGCTTCAAATTTGAGAAAAAAAAATTAGATTTTTGCAATTTTAGCTTTTGCAATTTTAGCTTTTTGAATGCCCGGACTACTTTCCAAATTGTCAAAACGTAAATCAATGCAAATCCAAAAGATAGAGCAGAAAAAAAGACAACACTTCATAATGGATCATTTAAACCTTTATGCTTGTACTTGTCCCGAGTTATTACACACGTTAGTCATCAACAAAATACATTTCTGCTTTGGAAAGAAATCCAAGGAAATTGTTTTGATTTGTTGAGGCCATTTTGCAGTTTGAGCCTGCAGAAATACTCCATAGCTCAAGTAACCATTCTCCTGTCTGCAACAGCCATCTTAAACAGTCTACTTCTTGCATTCAAATTGTCCTATTCCCTTCTTGTTTAAGGGATTTTTGTCGTTGGGGAGTAGTTCCCAGTGTGGCAATATGGTAATATTTTAGTGAGGAATGCATGTGTGGAGTGCTGGTGGCCGGCTCTGTCAGTTAAATGGGCTGGAATAGACTGGAGTCTGGGAGCATGTGACGCACTCAACCTGCATAACTGTAATTTAGCCGCCCGCTCAGTGGCACTGCCTCAATACCTCAAATTGATTGAGTGCCTCCTCCATGTGAGTTCAATGACCCACAAAGAAGTAAAAGCATGGTGTCAGTGACTTCCAGCAACATGTTTTCAGCTTTGCTCAGACTGGACTAGATTGCACAGGGTGTGTTAGGTGATTGTAGAGATCACAGGTGTACATAGTGATAACAATCCTTAAACGTATCACCTTTAGTCGTTGTGTTTTTACAGAAATCCTCCCTGAAAAATAATTCAAAGGCTTCCAAGGAAACATTTGTCACCTGTGGGACGTTGTAAACTACATTTTTTATTCGCTTGCTCCCAGAGCGTTAATAGTCTTTCACACCAGACGCACAACTGCATGAGGTAGAGTGTGTAGGAGGAGGTACATTCTGTTAGTCATCCTAGAAATCAGCCAGGCTTCAGTATTTGGTATTATATTTGTTGAATTTTGGTTTTACATCATGGTGAAATTGAATTGCGTGCCCTAAAGGCATTCGTAAGCGAGTACAGCTACACTTGCAATTTCAAATAACGTCCTCTGAAATGTTGCACAGGACTCCCTAAAAACACTGTATTTGTTTTATTTCTGAGGTTGCGTCCTTTAAAGGACAAAGCCAACAAAGGACTCAGCCTTCGTAGCCTTCATAGACCCCTCAAGCCATTCAATAAAGTACTATCCTATCCTATCCTATTCTGAAATGAGACGGTACAACACATGCAAAGGATTCCCTGTTTAAGTCACTATCTATCCCCACCCTTACTCTTTGTTCCTAAGCCCCCTGTCGCCTAGCAACCTTAACAGCTGCACCAGAACTACCTGTTACTAACATCATGTCACTTAACCTAAAAAATGAAAGACATTCTGAAGTTTCAAGGCTCCTTTTAATAGAATGACCCATATGTGCTCAACGGTTAGCTGGTGACTCTAAGTTGCCCGTACAGTAGGTATGAATGTGAGTGTGGCTTGTTGTCTGTATATGTCCTGTGATTGACGACCAATCCAGGGTGTACCCCCGCCTCTTGTCCAATGGTAGCTGGAATTGGCTCCAGCGCTCCGTGACCCCGAAACAGGAAAAGCAGTATAGATAAAGGATGCTGCACATTGGGTGTAAGAAAAAGGTTCAGTATAAAGTTATTCAGTCAATGCTCTACTAGCCAAGAAAGCCTTTAAAGGTCATCTTTAATATCAGATAGCACTTGTTAACAGCTTCAAAATGTAAAAACCATCGAGTCAGTAAAGAGTTGGAGCCTGCATGATGATGAGATGTGTCCGTATATTGGCACCTCTAATTGGAGTGAAATGGATCCTTCTGCTTAATTTCACTCAATTTAATGAATCTTACAACTGAATTTTACCCGTCTGCCATTTCATTCAGCTCTGAATAACTTGGGAGGAAAAACATGATTCCTGTCCAAGTAAAATCTGTTTCGCTTCTCCCAGTTGACGTTTCTGACTCCTTGAATCTTTGTGTTGATGCCGGAGTGTTAGAAGTGACTTTGAAAATGTTGTGCCTGTTAAAATGTGCTCGTTTTCAAGCAGCTAATCTATATCAGATTAATCTATTTTTCCATCCTGCTTCTGGGAGGCATCCCATTCAAACAACATTAGAGAGACATCGATTTGGCAATTTGTAACGCTCTATTTAACATTAGGTTTCAAGTATGTGTGTCTTTGAAAAAAAACATAATAATGCTGTTCATGGAAACTTAAGGACAGTCACTGTTGACTCTAAGCTAAGACAGAAACAACTTTGAGGCTTAATTTACTACTTTAAGTATTAGTTTTAACTTTGTTTTTTTAGGTAGAACCCAATTCTGATTCTGCAGCTTTAGTGTTAAACTTCTTGGGCGGTTATGTTTAATAGATTCATTACAGTTGGAGTTATTGGTTAATTATACTCATCAATCAATGAAAAGAAAGACTAATTCAAGCTTTCCTTTATATTATACAGAAATGCTTCATTCATAATCACGATTTTGGATAAGATAAGATAATCCTTTATTCATCTCACAATGGAGAAATTTACATGAAAGGGAATACAAAAAGAGTTACAGTCTGGTTGTGTTTAGGAAAACGTTTGTGATGTGGGGTGAAACACAGCGGCACTCCTTGTCAACAGGCAAGGCAGGCAACTGCTAGGGCCCCCAGACCAGTAGGGGCCCCCCTGAGCTCTGAAAAACGTACAACCAAAGCAGCGGACCAATATGTGCACATTTTCGCAATGAGAGTAGGAAACCTCCCCGCTGACAGCACTCACTCTCGTTGCCCTGCTATGCGTTGCAAAGTTTGTCAATGAAAGTCAACAAATAGAAATGAAGAAGAATTAACCATCCGAAGGAAAGACAAAAGAAACAGGAAAAAAAGAGGACGAGGAGTAATCATCGGGACACTGGCAGACATGATGGTGATGAATGCTTTTGGAGGGGCCCCTAAATGATTTTCACCCAGGTCCCCAGCAGACTCTAGAATCACCACTGGTGAAACATCTCACTGAAGTTGAATTGCCTACATGGTATGCATTCACATTGAATCTGTTCGTAAGACTCCCAGTGATACGCTTGCTACATTCTCAGGTGTCTGCTATTTTTTGCTGGAAAGCTTACTAGGCCACAAGAAGTTTGTGACTGTGAATATGGGTCAACAAAAAGCTGTTTCTTATACAAGAAGATACAACAGGGCTGGCCAGTTAATACCAATTTCATTATTATTGGGATATGAGCATTTGCAATAAACACATTGGGTACAAAAGGGTTATTTTATGTAAAGAAGCAATGCTTTCTCACTCAGCATGTGCACATTTTTACCCATTCGAATGAGGCCTGATTATAATGACCAGGCTTTCACACATTATTGCTGCAGTCGGATTTAGCCCAAGCTAGCTGTAAGCTAATATCAGCTTAATTGTTCCTCATTTAGTGGTTTAAAAAAGCGTTTCGGATTGTTTTTGAATCAGGGGGTACATGTTGCAAACACAAGTACTGCGTATAAGCATGAAGAACCGTAGATGGACAGAAACTGAGTTATAGCTAATATGCACTTTTCATTTTGCACTACATGCTGACCCGATGCATCAGGCTGAAAAATGTTAACATAGGCCTAACATACAGTAGTAGCACTTTGGAGGAAAAGTTCAATGAAGAAGAAACGAAAAATGTTCTGCAAGAAAGAACGGGCAATTCCAGTAGGGTAGAATAAATCAGCATATTTTAGATTGTCCTTCACATCTCTATAATCAACCAGATCCTTTCTATTGGTCTGTGTGTGTGTGCGTGTGTGTGTGTGTGTGTGTGTGTGTGTGTGCATGCATGTGTACATAGTTTTGAGGGATGTGTGTAGCTTCTCAGCAGGGACTGGCTAACTGAATCTGTCCGGCACTAATTCTCACCCAGGCAGGAAGGATTCTCAATCTGTTAGCAGTCTGATTGAACGGCTTTTACCTCTGCTGGCAGGCTACCTTCGATGCTTTAATCAGTCACACACACACTCACACACGATCAATGGCAGTCTTTGGAAGGCAGGTGGCATGACAGTGGAAGTGTGAAAGAAAGTTCAGTGAGAGTAACATGGAGCAGGTGAGAGCTAACGGGAGACGTGTAGGCATCATGGAGCGAGGACGAAGTATAAAAGAGAAGAAGGAGTGTGGAGAATGACTGAAGGTGAAGCAAACTAGTGATGGAACAAAGAAATAAAAACTTGCCATGAGGGATGGAAACGAAAACAGGAATTATGTGAGGTGAACAGAAATAAGAAGAGAAAGAAAGTGAAAGGTGGACGACAGCGAGGAC
>NC_083630.1:11936205-12056205 GCF_963584025.1 Labrus mixtus
GTGTGTGTGTGTGTGTGTGTGTGTGTGTGTGTGTGTGTGTGTTTGCAAATGTTTTATTGATCAGTCTGAAAAGCCCCTTTAGAAGCCACTAGGGCACACTAAGAAGAGGATTACAAGCTTGAACAGGGATATGTTGTGACTGGCTCAGGCAAGATGTTGTTCCTTGTTAATGTTCATTTATTGCTCATTATTTTGTTAAGCACTGTGGATTGACATATCGGTCAAAGGTGTTATATGTAAACCCCAAGCTCAAAAATATACAGCGGAAGGCTGAAAATGAATTGTAATTTCAATTGAGACTACATCAGAGAGGCAGCAATGCAACGCAGGCATTTTCTATAAGCCGCTTTTTGTGGTCTGGTTCTTTTCGATTGCATTATATTCTGAGTTCTTCAGCTTGACTTTCCTTCGTTCTTTACACATATAAGATTTCACAGAGCTGAATCATTCTCTTCTAAAATCTGAAGATTCAGCAGGATTTGTTTTATATTACAGTTAAACGATATGCCATTAAACCCATTGAGGCCTCTTATTATCAGTGACAACCGAGCTTTTGATTCAATGTCATGTTTTTCATTATTTGAACTCGAAACATGCCACTTTCTAAGGAAAACTCCCCTTGTGAAATCACCTGCCCCAATAAATCAGCAACAAGGAGAAGCATGTCGGCTGTTTACTCCTCACTAGTGTATGCAGAGCAGCCGGTTCTACTCCCAACAGAGATCCTGTTAATATTCACACACAGGCGTCTGCAGTGATCAGCGCACATACAGGAGAGAGAGCAGTGTGTTCATATTCACACTCTGCATTCATACCACTGTTGTTATCAGTATTCTGCTCACTGTTCCTACCGTGGAGCTTCTTTGTGTGTCTGTTTCTGCACACCCCCCACGCATATGCAAATTCATGCTCACTCACACACACATGCACACCGCTTTCAAGGTGTGAAGTGATTAACAGCGGGCTGTGCGTGATCCTGCAACCAGTGTATCCTCAGATGGTTACATGTGAGCACTCTGTCATGCATACGAATCATACTGCACATTGAACAAGAACTGCTTGAAAATAACAACTGAAGAGCCTATATCAAATGATTCCAACACAAATGTATAAGGGAGGTATATAGAAGAGTCACATAGCGCTGAGTCTATTCCTGGAAGCACAATCAATAGAGCACACACTTACACACACACGCACTTGTTTTGGACCCATCAAAATGGAATAAACAGAGAGAGAATTACATTATAAGCCATGTCCAGATCCTCAGAACCCCTTCATCCAACCAAACATGATTCATTAAAACACACACACACACACACACACACACATACACACACAGACACACACACACTCACACACACACACACAAACACAAACAGAGCAGTACAGTAGTTAGTCATCCATTTGTTCATACTTTGCTGCAGGATTGTCCAAACAGCAGTTCCATCTGGGTGTGGCGCAGTCTTGTAGCAGCAGAGCAGCCATGCATGTAGACATTAAGAACCCAGCTCTACAGCCTGCACACACAGAGACACACACACACACACACACACACACACACACACGCACACACACACACACACACACACACACACACACACACACACACGCACACACACATACGCAGAGTTTATGACGGCAAAAGCTCTGCAAAGGTGTTAAAGACAGCTGAAGGCAGTTTTGAAATCAGCCCAGGTCTGTGCTGCACTTGGGCATGTCTAAAGAGGTTTGTTTTCTGCAGGGTTTAGATTCTTTAAATCATATTTGTGCCATTTTTTTCCTCCCGTTGTGTGCAAAGCCAGCAAGAATCTTCTGCTGACTGCATTATTCAAAAATGTCAGAAATATCGTATAGACTTGAAAAAGCTGAGCACCATTTTCGGTAATTGCATTGACCAATTATTTGATCCTGCATAAGCAATGTTTTAAAGCAGAAACTAACCCTTAGAGAACAAACAGGTCTCCAGTGAACACTTTTCAGCCTCAAATAAAAGTCAATTAAAGTCAATATATGCCATCACTGGAACATTCACTAACCTTCAAACAGCCTCAGATTACGCACAGGGCTCAGCTCAGTGGCAGCAGCTCAGACTTTGGTTATTCTCTGACAACAAAAAAAAAGGATGGAAATAAATACATTTGAAGGCTGTGAAGCAGAAAATAAATGGGCACAAACTGTTGCATTTGAAAAGGTGCAATTTTGTCTGAATTGAAAAGGCAATAAGTGGGCCTCAGGTAATTCTCCCAGTTATAGTGGCTGTCACAGGAAGGGAGTTATTGTGAAGTGGTCGCACTAAGACAATTAAAGACCGGGAAAAGAAGGGAGAGAGGACAGAGTAGGCGTGAACAGCCTTTGTTATAACACAGCTTTTGTTGATTTTCTCCACCTCATATTGGTATTAGGTGTACTTTACAAACAGAAATAATAGAGGCTGAACACAAATGAACATCATGACAAAAAGGGGGAACATTTCCGTGTGTCATGTTTGGACCGAGGGAAATAGAGTGGAATATAAAACATAACCATCTTTTGACTTTAGTTTTTCTAAGACTAGATTGCGGCCGCCACATATGTTGATACAAGCACAGGCGTTGTTAATTAATTATTCATCCTTCAATTTGACATCAGAGGTCAATGTCAGTTTATGTTCCTCCTCCGCTTTCTCCCTCCGCCTCCTCCTATAGTCTCTATTCACTCTCCTCACCTCCTGGGTGTCTAGTTTTGTGTCTTCTGCTGATGTTTTAGATGTGCAATGTGTAATTTTCAATGCCAGCATCAGCAAAGATTGTGTGCCTAATTGAGTGTGTTGTTGAGTTGTGTGTGTTTTTTTTTATAGTCTAATGCTTTCATTTAAAATCTGCTGTAATCAGAGCTTCAGATGCTCTCCCGGCTCTCTTTCTGTCTTTCTCATTTGAATTAAACTTATGGGCGTGATCATTTAAAATGCCTCTAACTAAGAAATCAAATTAATTAACGGAAACCCAAACAATCCATAATCCCTGCGTCTTCTACACTTTGTGTCTGTGTACAGAAACCGGACACATAGACCCGGTCCTCATCGAGCGCTACAACACCCCAGGCTTCGTTGGGTGTCTGTCAAGAGTGCAGTTCAACGGAGTCGCCCCCCTCAAGTCTGCACTGAGAACCACACCCACAGCCACAGCCGGTCAACCGGACAGACCACCTGCAGCCGCCTCGCCAGGGTCGTACCAGGGAAAACTGGTGGAGTCCAACTGTGGGGCGTCACCTCTCACCATCCCACCCATGTCTGCTGCTACAGATCCCTGGCATCTGGACAACACAGGTACGGATTACTGCAACACTAACTCACCTAGATCTGCACATGTGCTCAAAGACGACATGTAATTGATCCCTACTCACACACTGTAACGCTACCTCTATCCTGAACATGTACCTGTACATGTACACACACTCAGGCCTCAGCACCCTTGGGTCTAATGTTGCATCTACCCGAGTGTTCAGTATTTCTGAACATAGATGCATTATTCCTCCGGCCTGGTGCCAACAGCTCCTTTGGGTGCGTAAAGCTATCAGAGATCCATCGGGTCCATTGATCTGGACTCCAGGTCTGAACTGACAGTCCGCTCTCCAACATCCTTCCATTTAAATGATTACCATGTATCCTGCTTAATATGTTCTATAAATAGAAGTCATGTATAATTCATACAAACCCTCATCCAGTCCTTCACCTCCAAATGATCATTGTCTCCTCATTGGTTTCTTTTCACTTTGTTTGTTTTCAGTGTCTATTTACCTGTCTTTCTGTTTTTCCATTTTTTGTTGCTCTACTCTTCTTTCTCCCCTTTTTTCCACTCTAAATTATTTCTTGACTTTACATCCAAGCACGTCCAATCTGTTGAAAAACTGTGAGGACTCACATCTTCCTCCATTCCCTCAATTGCACCCTTTTCTCCCCCCTCCTCCTCCACTCGTTCTCACTCATGATCAGAACAGTCCGCAGCGGAAATAGCTGACGGATCATTGAAGCAGTTTGTAGGAGTCTGTGTGTACATACAGGTTGTTCTCTACAGTAAGCTTTGATCCTATACGTCTAAAGCTCTATCCTTTTAAGATTGTGTTTGCGTGTTTTTAATAGGAAAACAATATTAGAATCTGCTAGTGGAGATGTCATTGATAACCTTGTCCTCTTTCACCTTTTTTTCTTTATCACTAAACCACTTAATCTGTCGTTAGATTTTAATTTAGATACACTTTGTTGTCCAGAGGGGGAAATTCACCTTGGGCAAAAGAGCAGAGAAAACAGCTCTGTGCAACTTTCATGAACAAGCATAACACAAGACAGGACAACCATAAAAACATATCAAGTAATGCATAAAAACATACTAAAAAATAATGATAAATACAAATAAATAGATAATAGAATACAATAAATAGCTCATAAATACATTAGATTAACTATTCGTCCCTGAAGGGTGCTGGTGTATCCATAGAGTCCAGGTAACTGTCTGATGGAGGTATGCAGTGATGCCCGAGCTAAAATAGAACAAACCAAGCACTAAGTCGGTCTACTTCATACCACTACACATCAAACAGTGTGTGGCTGAGTTAGGGTGGTGGTGGTGGGGCTTTGTGGCTGTTATTAAGCAAACGTTACACATTACATAATTTCTCATGGCTTTTCACTGATAAAAGAACAAACCTTCTATTTTTGTGTAGCTGTAAGGTGTACCATAACAAAAAATGTCTATGGAGCTTATCGGTTAAAAGGTCTGGAATGATTTAAGTTTAGTGTTTAAAATCTTTTTTCCTTTTCTTTTTTATCCTTTTTTTGCAGATCCAGAGTTCCCCTTCAATGAGGAGAGAGTGATTCCTGATGGCGTCAACAGAGACTCAGCCATCATTGGAGGTAAAAAAAAAACTGTGGGTGTTAAAAGGTTGTTGTATACAAAGTACTGAAAAAAAAAAAGACAAAGAAGTCAGTCTAGTTTAGAATTGTAATGGAATGTGTATGGGATCCTTTGCTGCTATGGCTGAATGTCAGAAATGAGTAGACACTGGGCATTATGGTGATTTGAGGCTTAATTCCATAATATTCTTTTTCTGATAAGTACTGTTATATTTAGTTTTATACATTTAAAACAAAGGACTTCATTGATACCACTTTAGTAAATAGTAAGAACTAAAAATATGTCCAGATTATTTCTTGCTTAACCAGTAAATTGCATTTTACTGCGAAAGCTTGACAATTTCAAGAAAGTCCTAATGTAATATAATCAAAGTGATTGTTTTTGTCAAACCAATAGTCTTAATCCCATAAACACTTTTTAAAATCATATAGGCTACTGTAAAGAAAAACATTAGATTCTCCAATTTAACGGCTGGAACCTGGTGATAATTAGCTTTACTGATTGTTAAACATTATTCAACAAGTCAATAACTTGTTAATTGTTTGAGCTCTACGCTGAAATGTCACTTAAATATAAAGAAAAAGAAACTATAAAGAAACTATTCAAACAGTTATATGCTGACACTTGTTTTTGTGAACCTGCTGTCTGTGTCCTCTGCAGGAATCATCGCCGTGGTGATCTTCACCATCTTATGTACGCTGGTGTTCCTGATCCGCTACATGTTCCGTCACAAAGGCACCTACCACACCAACGAGACCAAGGGCGGTGGCGAGTCGGCCGCAGAGTCAGCGGACACGGCCATCATCGGCACCGACAACCCAGAGACCATCGATGAATCAAAGAAGGAGTGGTTCATCTAGCAGCCAATGAGAGGAGACTCCGAGAGGAAGTGATTAGTTTAACCACCCGTTGGTTTTAATGGGATTTGTGTCACAGCGGAGATGAAGGCCAGGCCGTTCAATGAGGACAATAATCTCCCGAAGAGAGCAGGAATGTGGGAGAAGGCGTGTACAGAAGTCTTTTTTCTTTGTTTGATTTGTATTTTTATATATCCAGAGTATTAGAGAGAGAGAGAGAGAGGAGGGACGGTTATGTGGTGCAGAACAGCTGTGACAGACTGTGCGTGTGCATACTAACCGGCTTGTCCTCCTTTGTTTTTGAGGGTTTTCAGGAGTCCTTTGAATACTGTATATGACAAATAACTATACTTACCAGGTTGTCTGATGGCACAGATGTATTGCCAATCTCTGTTGCATTTAGATTTTATTTTTTAACAGAAAAAATCTAATATAAAAAGTGATCAAATCAACCTGCCAAACCCCCCTTTTTAAATTCACCAGGCTGTGGTCACACCAGCCTGCCAACACTCCCATCAGTCAAACTACATGTGTTGTGGTAATATAGAGATAAAAACAAATGCCAAACCTATACTTACACAATATTTTGTGTTATTTTTCTTGAAAGATTTATTCAGAATCCAATGAACACCACGGCTAAATTCAGATCGATATTGCAACGTTATCATATGTGTGTCCATTATATTGTATCTATGTGAAATATAGAGTTTTTATGTTTAAATGTTATGACATTCGATTGTATGGGACATTCCTTTCTGAGGACAAGCAGGGAGGGGTTTCTCAGAGCTTGATGGGAAATCATGACACACCATGGTTTGTTGAATTCAGCACGGCAGCTTTCTTTTCATTTGGACTGAGTGAAACCAGGAGCCTTCACTTATTCCAGTCGGTTTGTTTCTTTGCCAAACACTTGAGTCTTACATCTTTTTTTTTTTTTTAGATCAGCTCAGACTTTTTTACGTCAAATGTTTGACTTTGAGTTGAAATCTTTTTTCAGTATACATCCCAGACTGACGTGGTGCTGTAGATTTACAGAGTGTCCATGCGACTGCGCTTACATTTTCAGGCCAGGTGGTTACAATGAGGACTGTCACAATTAGATGCAGCAACTCTATAAGTTGTATGAATGCAATAACTAGATGTGCTTATATGTTCATCAGAAAAAAAAAAAGAAACAGTTCAATATAAAACAATTAGATCTGGGAGAGGTTGACATAATTGGCTTACTCGTGCATTGTGCCTTTAAGGTGCTGAGCTATGCTACATTGCCCCGATAACTTATCACAAAAATGCAACAAAAACTGGACTACTGACTACTATTTGTGAATCCTCAGGATGGAATTAAAAATGATTGAATCCGTGTTTTTAAGGTGTTTTTTTATGTTTCCTAATTTCACTGGTGCTCTTTTCAGTTTCCTCATGGATTCAGAATCCTGCTTATTAGTCTCCAATCCTCACAAAGATTGGACTTCTTTTACTGCATAGCTGTGTGGGTTCCTATGCAGCAGAAGCATTGACGTAATGTAGAGGAGAGCTGCAAGGCTGCACAATACATAACAAGTTTACACCTACCCGCTGTGATGCCAACACACACACATACACACACACACACACACACACACACACACACACACACACACACACACACACACACACAAGCATGATAGAGCGTGAGTCAAGGTTGTTCTTTAGATTCCGAGAGCCCCGTGTTCAGAAGTAGGAGGCTGCTGCTTTGTCAACATTGAATTAAACTTCACTCTAACTGCGCCACTGTCATCCAACATGCATCTAAAACATGTACAATGTATATTTTTCCAAACCATTTTCCTATCTTTGTTGCTTTTGCTTACCTTACCATATAGCATTTACTGAACAATGTGTTCCAGTTTAAAACTAGCTGCCAATTTAAATATTGCTTTGTTTGATTTTGTATGTCTGGTCAAATTGCTGCAATTTTGCCCCCTTTTCTGTGTGATTGAATGATTTTGTACATCCTCATGGTTGAGTGCAAACTGGACATCGGTGATATTTATCAGAGAAACCAGCCTGCCTTCTATGCGTCCTCAAAGAAGACTCTCTCTGTCCTCACATCAAATCCATGAAGGCAAAACCAGTGACTTTCCCTTTTGTCAATAATAACTTTTACTAAGACTATCCATAAAACACACACACACACACACACTCACACACACCCCTGACCGGGTTTGGACTTGGTTACAATGGGTTATCAACATAAACAGTCAACACCATAACCCATATGTTTGCTTTCAGTTCTATTGAGTTCAATAAAGAGTGTTTGATCTTTATTGTCAGTGTTTGTCTATGTTTTACATCAGTGCAAAGAGACATTCATTGGAGATCAGGGTCTTATACCATTGACCCACAGCTTTGTCCTATGTCCCCTACATCTAGTTTACTGACTCACATACTCTCTGTCTCTGGCCCTTTAAAAGCCCTTTAAAGCTATTTTTCAACATTTTATAGCTATACTGACCTCTCCTGTTGTGTTTTTAGGCTTTAACCATTCAGTGTGTTACTGTCATAGGATGTAATTGTGGGCATAGAAATATGTGAAAGTCTTACACACAGGCTATAGACTGCCCCCTTGTGGTCACATGGTGCCACTTCCTCAATTCCTCAACTCAACAATTTTGGAAAAAATCTGCAGAATTCAGAGCAATTCTATATGACTTTATTTTTGTGGGAGTAATTGTATGAAGCGGGTATCGTAGAAAAACAGGTAACCAAGTAATGTTTCAGAGAAAAATATAGGTCTACTGTATATAAAGACATATATAAGTACATATATATATATATATATATACACATATAAGACAACTTGAATTCACAAAAGACATTTGGTAATAATTGACTGAATTGCTAAGCTTTGAGGTACCAAATGTGCCAAAAAAGATTTGTGTGTCTAATTGTCGTTTAAGTTTGTCTTTTCAACTATTAACCTTTAGTCCTGACAGACCTGTTTCCCCTGTGTATTTATTCACCTGATGACACATCTGTCAGTGTCAAATGCTCACCTGTCGAGTCATTTGTATCAATTCAGCTTTGAACTTGACTTCTGGGCCTGTTTTCACAAACACTCCGAGGATCCTCTGAGAGAGCTCCTAATTTAGCTTGAAAAATATTAGCAGGGAAAAAATCCTAGCAAGGATTTTTTTAGCTTAAGAGCGATTTAGGAACACTCTGTGAGCAACTCTGAGCAAGAAAGGGAGAGACACTTTTATCTTAGTGAGGAGGCGGGGTTGACCCTGTTGCTAGGGATAGCAAGTATTTTTTTTTTTTAGAAGCTGTGATTGGTTAATCCCAAAAAATTGAATCATAGAATCTAGTCAGACACTGTGTAATGATAAACCCTATGAAATTATCATCTGTGTGATCATTTGTAAGATGTTCTTTAAAAGTATAGACTACTAAATGTCCACTTGTGCAGCAGCTTCTGCATGTGCAGAGGCCTAATTAGTGATTGGACGTACCTGTGGAGGTAAACACATGTAGAAAAAAACTCAACATGCACGTCTCACTATGTACTGAGATGTACCGAGTAGGAGTACCAACTCCTTGCTGGTCTACAAGAAAGAATCACTTACGTCAGGAGCTGTGGGCAGGGTTATCTTGACTAAAATACAAGCATGCAACACTTTGTCGTGACGACCTTGTGGACAGGCCAGTTAACGTTTATTAGTATAAACTTAGGAAGCTTTGTCATCACAAGCCTGATTGATGACCATTTTAAAACACTTCCCCGAGTTGCATACATCTCTCGGCATGATAATGGAATTGTCAGCTGACCAGGGCAAGCCAAGGCGGTGGGCAAGTTGGTTCAAAGTAGCTTTGTTCAGCGGCTTCTTCACATGCTGATAGTTACATCAGCATGTGAAGAGGCTTAATTAGTGATTGGATGCTCCTGTGGAGGTAAACCCATGTAGAGAATCTCAGCATGCATGTCTCACTCTGCCCTTGGGGAACATTTCTTCATTTTCTCCTCCGCTTGAGAAACTCTTGTTTCAAAGTCCTCCTCACTACTCCTAACAGTTTGACACATGAGGAGCTCTCTTGCTAAGATGCCTTGTGAATAACTTTTTTCTTTGCAAGGATCTAGTCCTAACTTTAAGTGGACATTTTTTAGAAAATGTTGTGCTTCTGAGAACTTTCTTAGAATTTTATCACTAGGAGCAACTTTTAGTATAGGAGGCTTTGTGAATACGGTCCCTTTTACTGTGTTGTTATCCTGTTATTCTGAGCCCTATTTCAGAACTCAGGCTCTGTATATATATATATATATGAATATGCTTGAGCTGTGAATGTGATGTTAAAATAAATGTTATTCTTTTGTACAGAAAAACTAAAAAACAAGACTTCAATTTATTATTAGTTTGCTGTCTGAGTGAAACATTCATTTGAATATATTTTTTCTGAATCTAATAATACTTTGCATTTATTATGTATTTATTATAATTATCCTTGTTTTATATTTATTTAAACTTTATTTTGGATAAACTTTTTTTTATAACTGTATAAATTTATAAATTGTTGAATTAATCCTCACCATGGACAGACTGTCACAAATGTTTGACTTCCACATGCTATTTCCTCTCTGATTTAATAGAGGCTAGACTTCCAAGTCCTCTCACCAGACAGTTTCTGTTAAATTCAATTAATTCAATATTTATGGCTTAAATAGCAGATGTTGTACATGTTAAATAAATAATTGTAATATTAGTGAGGAATTGGTCATTCCTGGAGAACCACTTTCATGCAATTAAATCAAGCACCAGGGGGCAGTATGGTGTGGGGTGTTTTTTTAGTATCCGACATAATGAAGTTCTTAGTTCTCTTTTATTTTAGTTACCCGTTTTGTACCAAAAGAATCATTCTGAACATTAAAACATTTTTCAGTATTTTTATTGGCTTTGAGCATGTTTCATCAAAAATAAAACACTACAAAAGAATCAGCAGTTAAAAAAAACACACGCATTAAGAAATTGGCAGCTTTCACAGTCTCAAGTTTTCTTTCCCTTTATTTCACAATCAGACCTTTTTTTGTTCCACTCTGATGCAGCAGTTAAAATGCGAAATGGAGAGATTGAGGTCTTATTAGGACCAGAAGTGATCTTTGGTATGCAGGAGGGGATTGAAGTGAATGCTTTATTGTCTCAGAATCTGTGTGATGTCAGAGACACCAGATTGGAAGGAATCAGACTCTTCTGAGATGAAAGCCTAGGCAGATGATGCAGATTGGATGATTGGGAGCAGCAGGGGACCCTTCAGACCTCAGGACATTCAGCTGTAACAACACAAGAGGCCAATTAGAAAACGCCTATACCTGTTAGTATAAACGCATTCGTATTCAAATTCAGTTTTGATGACTCACCATTTTTAGGCAGGATGGCCACGTTGTCCGCAAGGATGCCAGTACCAAGAGATAACTGTGCAAACTTCTGCTGCAGGACATCACTGACCTCAGAGGAACGGCCTGAAAACACAAGATGAGTTTCTTTAACTTCAAGAGAATCTAAACAGAATGCTTCCGAGACTCTGTAAGTTGTCGTGACGGTTTTGGACTTACTGTAAAGCTTGTTGAGAACCTCAGACACTCCTTCCTTTGTCTTGATTGTGTGGACCAGAGCGTAGTCGTCGTACACAACATCAACAATGCGCATGTCATTGTCATTGTTCCAAACTGAGGAGATCAGAAATGGACAGGTCAGGCTGCTGAATCTTCTTGTGTGTGCCCTGTGGTGTCTAAAGCATTTGTGGGGCTATACTCACGCTGGCTGTGGAAGGTGTAGCGTCCAGGAGTTTCTGTCTTTTTTGCCAGGTGAGTCATTCTCCAGCAGGTTCCATCAGCACTATGAGAGAATAAGGCATTAGAACGTCAGGCTCTGCTTCTTTATTTTCTACCAAACACTCATTAAAATGCTGATTTGAAGGCATCACTCACTTCAGGTTTGCGTATGAGAGGTCCATGTCTCCTCCTTCGGTTGGTGTTACTACAGCAGTGCCCATCTTCATGCCTGCCTTGTGGTTCACAAACCACGGAGCATTGGTGGCAAAACCAACAAGGTACCACTTGCCTGCCATCTGAAAGACAAAGGAGGGCGGGGGTTAGTTATTTTAAATGTATTTAAATGAAGGTTTGTTTGTTATTTTCATATTAGTAAGAAAATCAAATGATGCAATGTAAATGTCAGAAAACTAAAGGTTCTAATCACTCTTTGTTACTTTTTGTCCCTGTTGACTTCTGGATTTCCAATATTTCTACAATAAGTTTATTTCTTACCTTCTGCAGGTCAAAGTCTGCAATGGGCATGACATCAGCAAAGGCCGACAGAGCGCATGTCAGAGCGACCAGCATCCTCAGTATGGTGTTCCTCATGGTTCCTCCTTTTGGGTTCTGAGTTCTTTCAGCGGAGAGTGGAGTTGCAGGAAGAAGGGCAGTGAGGTAAAGAGACTGGAGGCTCCTTTTATCCTGCAGTGTCGTGCCCCCTTTTCCCTCCTCCTCTTTCCGTCTCCTCCTTCCTCCCTCCCTCCTACTGCTTTGTTTTCTGCATTACAAAAACTCCTCACTGCTGTTACACAACTGGCACGTGTGGATGGGGGAAGAGAAGGAGGTGGAGGGGGGATAAAGGGGTACATAACAGGGCTCTTTTTACACCCCTCCCCCCTCTGCCTTCTCCATCGCAGCATGCTGTGACTTTCAAAACAGCTTTTTGGTAAGAGTGCATAGTTCCTCACTGTAAACCAAAAATAAGCTCAATTAAGTGCAAAAGTGCTCCTGTAGAAATAAGACATGAGAAGCACTTTTAATAAACTACTTTGCATCCATGTCAATGTGCTTATATCAACTCCATGGACATCTAAACTTTAAATAAGACAAAAAGAACTTTCTTCGTCAATTGTAGAGATAAATTGATTTACTTGCAGCATTGCCAGCAGTGAAAATGTTTAGAGCTCATGTAACAACTGCCAGTGTTGCATACAATGATTCAATTGTTTGTTGGACTTTGTCGTTTGTTAGGCTTTAAAATAGATCCATACAACTATTTTCATTATTTTACAGTTTTGTTACAATGTTGTGAGAAAAAAAGCGTCTCTGCAGTTGTATCACTTTAAGGGAAATAAATGTTCTTTGAGTCTTCGCCTTATTGGCCCCTTAAATCACTTTATAGAACAATGTGTACGTTTACATTGAGGCTGATAATGTCCTGGTTGGAATTTCTTAATTTGCAAGAGGACATTGGTGGACACATCAGAGCTCCCTTTGTTAAGAGACAACACGGGCGCTGACTTGCAATCAGCTGGTTATGTAACACACACACACACACACACACACACAGGACAGAGGTGCTGGGTGGAGCTAGGAGCAGCTTTGAGATGCATATCTGGTGACCTGGTTTTGTAACAGAAAACCTCTCAACCCCTTTAGGGCTTGCACATCTGATCTGCATTAACCATGCCCCCCCCTCCCCCATTTGTTCTGACACACACCCCAGATGCACACAGATCTGCTGATTTGACAGTTTTTATCCAAAAAATAAGTGACTGGCAGCAACATTACACATTCTTATGACTTCAGGATGACACTGAACTGTGACAGTTTTTGTCCTTCATGTTCAAACATACAATGAGTTCTCACTGAATCACCCTGTTGGGTTCCAGTTTAAGTTGAACTGAATGCTGCTGTGTACCAGTGAAAACCTGACCTTCATGGTTTTTCATGTGAAAATGAACCTTTACACAACACTGCATGGAACAAATATGTGTATTCCTTCCCCTTATTACAGTATGCAGTTTAATACTAGAGAAACATAATAACATGAAGTAACTTCTCTGGACTCTCTGGACGGCAAGTCAATGAGTTCATCAGTTTAGAGCAGACATTTGCAAACTCCATATCGGTGCAATTTATGTAATGTGTGTGCAGCAGATTTTTGACAGTTCGATTGACATTACTGCATGTGATGGCTCACAAAATTAAAAAGTTCTTATTAAGAGAGTAAAATGTTTCAACTGAGAAGAAATGTAATTCAAATTTAATGTGAATACAAAAACCTCTACTGTTTAAAGTGTGGACAATATTTTACTTCCTTTATATTGTTTTCTATTTAAAAATCCCATCAACAATAGAAAATGCATTTTGTTGTAAACAAGAAAGAAACTGTGATGACGGTTTTAGATATTTATTTTAGTAAAAAGCTTCCATCGGAAAACTAAAACTGAGGAATGCAATCCCTTTTGAGATAAAAGGTCTGATGCAGTCATGCAACATTTTTCATGATTTTAAAAATGATTCCATCTTCAGATTAGACATTTGAAACTGCCCAGCCTGCAGGATCCGTCTGCTGCACAGCTCTGCCTCCTCAGCATGTTGGGACACAATCTGTAAATCAAAGAGTCAGGGGTTTAATTGCATAGGCTGCTGTTTTCATTTTGAGATTGGATAACATGTTGTTGACCGCGTTTAAATAACGACTGTTACACAAGTTGAATCCAACACATGCGCAGCCTGCAGGAGCAAACGTGAAAGGTATTTGGAAAGGTCACAACAGGTCATTTGTTTCCTTTTAGAGTCTCCCTCTCTTTCTCTTTCTCTTTCTCTAACTTTTTTTCTCTCTTTCTCTTGGAACTGGTTTCTGTATCACCACGGAATCTACGCTGTCTGTCATGCAGGGATTTCCACAAATTCTGTCCCCAAATCATACTCTTAAAACCTGGAATTGAACAAGCCAAAATGTACATGAATTACACATGTTTAAAAAGAAAGATAGTTTCTTAACAGAATCATCTTGACTGTATTCATTTATCTTTTTAATACTAAGAGTTTGTAGTTGAAATCCCTTATCTCAGAGACAGTCGTCTTATCGTCGTCTGCCTCTTTGCCTTCAAATAAGTCCACAGCTTAATCAAAAATTTGACTGCATGATGAATGCAAAACATTACAAAGTAGCAGAGCAGAAAAAAAAATACATGTTTCCTCTTATGGTAAATGATGAATGTGAAATAAAAAGCCCAGGGCTCAGCCATTCTGCGTCAGTTCAGGGGAAACAGTGAGGAATGTGGAAAGCAGGGAAGTATTAAAACTTCTAACAGTTACACTGAGCAGGAAAGACGGTCATGAAATAAATCGGGAGCTCTATTACAGAGCATGGGCCGGGTTCTGAATGTACTGCAGTGTGTAATGACCAGTGAAAACATCAGCTGTTACTATACATTAAACCAGCAGGCAGCACAGAGGGTTAAATAACTCACGCCTATTTTATACATACTACAGTTTCCAGAAAACTCTTCTTGTTTAAGTCACACTTTTTTCTCATGGCCTCATGTCACACGGATTGAACAAAAAGACAGATTTGTTACCTTTTTTATGCCAGTATTATTATTTTTTCTATCTATTACATAATTGTGGCTTCCTACTGTTTTATTCTAAACTTACTGATTGTATGGTCCTGGTCCACCTCGCCACAGTGACCTGGGAAAGACGAAGAAAATAACACGGTTATTTCTAAGACAGGAGGCAGATACTTCCTGACTGTCGTGGTTTGTTGTTGTTTAGTTTTATAATGTGTTGATATTGTGTTTAGAATTCCTTTAGTGTTTCCTGTTTTATTTTGTCATGTCTTATCGTCGTGTTTCTCTATGTCCTGTGTGTATTGTTACTGTTACATTCTTGGGTTCTCTGTGTGTCTTTAGTGTTTCCTGTTTTATTTTGTAGTTCTCATCCCCAGTGTTTCTTGTCTTGTCCTACTTCCTCCCTTTGTCTGGTTTCCCTCCATTTTGATAGCCCTAAATGTCTTCACCTGTGTCGTTAGTCTCCCCTGTGTGTGATTACCCCTTTAAGTCTCAGTGTTCCTTCCTTCTTGTTGTCATTTGGACTTTGTTTTATCCTTTAAAAGAGGTAAGCTTTGTTTTTGCCTTTTGGTTTAAAATAAATCTTTTGTTTTGTTCTGCAATAGGGTCCCGTTCCTTGTTTTCCCACAAACGTCCCTTATATCAATGAAAGTCTGATCGAGTGATGAGAAATCACTGAGCATCGATGCCGTTTTTATTTCATTCTGAAAAGAAGCACAAGCTGTTCTAGTCTACAATCATCCTGCTATTACGGATCATGTTCTCTTTCAGGTGTGCGTGGACGTACTGTAAGTGGGGAAGGGGAAGAGGTAAGCCAGACCCAGATTTTGTTTTTCAGCAAGCTGCTCAAACTTGCCCAACATCGGCTCCGACAGATCATCCACAGACCTTCCTGCATGCAGAGCACAAATCAAACATTAGACAATCAGAACTGCATATTCTATACATGCAGTGCAGCAAAGCATGACGAGCAGCACGGCCTTGCTTTGAGATCTGAAACACCAAAAAATGGGTCGAAGGAACAAAGGAACCCACCGTAGAGTTTCATGGTGATTTTGCCACGTTTCTGGTAGAACATGATGGCGTAGTTGTCGTAGTCACTCTCCCCGATCACGATGTCAATATTGAGCTCAGGCCGAGATCCTGGTGGACACAGTAAAGAGCACTGTCACACAAAGGGATTCTACACACAATGCATCAAATATAATAAAAGAGAGGCATTGACCTTTAAGTGTCAGCTTGCCAGGGGTTGGGGAGATATTGTAGACTTGTAAAATCTCCCAACACTGGTGATTACTGACGAGAGAGAAAGTTTGTGTCAGATAATCATTCAATAAAAAACAGGCATCATAGTTATTGTACTTATTTAGCACTATTCCCTGTAGGAGGAAAGGAAAGGACATGTTGGCCTTTTTGTGTTCACAGTGTCTATAAAGAATTTAAAAATGTTGATTGTTATTTATTTTTTATATTCAGTGTTTCACAATCTAACCAGATGTTTCCTCAGATTTAGTGTTGCTCAAGAAAGAACCAGCAAGATTGCTTCATTAGCATGGGCCAAACAGCATTAGTGACCTTCAAATCACAACAGATATTATTGGAATGTCCTACAAACAACAGCCACATTTTTAAAATTTTAAATTGTGCAATATATACCCTTTGTTTTGGCAAAAGTTAGGTCACCATAACCCGAGAGTGTTTTTGTAATAAACTAATGGATCATATCGTCCTCGAGGAAACACAAACACCAAACACATGTGGTTGAGGAATTAGGCAAAAGCATGAAAATAATAAATGGTGGCCTAATGGCCCCATCTGCTGATAAATGAAGGTACTGAAGAATTGCTTTATAGTGAGAGGCCGTTAAATCTCCACGCATACTTCAGTTGTACTTACTGACGTGTTTTGGTGCTGACAGACAACGTTTGGTCAGAGTTAGGTGTGAGGGTCATTACTGTAGGCTCCACTCTGGTGCCGTGATTTATCAGGAAAGAGCATTTGGACGCAGTGTTAAGCAGGTACCATCTTCCTGCCATCTGCAACACAGGTGAGCAGAAAAATGGATGAAGAAATCCATAAGATCTCCAAAGCTGTCAGAAATGGTCAGTTTCTCTCTTTATGACAGAAAGATTTTACCGTTGATTGATTTCTTTACAGAGTCTATTAGCCTTCTCTACATACGATTGGCCCGATACCAAACCAAATAAACTCAAATTGAAAATATGAGTGAAGAGCGTAATCTATCTGATGATTAAAAAAAAAAAAAAAAAACATCTGCTTCAAACATCCTGCTCTGTTGTGTCCAAATACTATTTCACCAAAAATGCCCCTGTTGCTTAAAACATCATATTGACACAATTACACAAGCATGTCCACATACCCAGCCCCCACACTAATCCATTACCAAGCACACTTACATGTTTGTATGTTTTAGGCTCTGGTCAAATATATTGGCTGAAACAAGTATCTCCTGCGCAAATGATAAAGGTTCCATTCAAATCTACTTTGGATATTCTACTTTCCAATGTTAAAGATGTATGTGTCTTTGTCTTGCGTCGTAATTTGGTTTACTCTCTTATCTGCCAGATTCTGCTCTATTCTATAAAAGAGCTGCTCTTAATGTATTGGTGTTTTTCTCTGTGTAAGACTGTGAAGATTCTACTGGATGTTTGTCCCAGTGGTTATGAGCTAATGATAACTGAGTGGAGCTCGTACTTCTCTGCTTCTCGGCAGAAGAGCTGGATGGAAAGATCAAATATTTTAAGCCACAATTTACAAATTCTAACATTTTATTTTCAGTGTATTTAATGTTCCTAAATACATCCACACCCATGTTGAAACTCCTTGATGGTATTATGTTTTTCCTCTTTTAATAATCAGGGATTTTTTTTCAAAGCTAATGACTTGAGTTTTATTTCATTTTAACTTTCTTTCTACATCTGATGCTGTATCCTCTGTTATTCAACTCTAGAGTGTTAAGGGGAAAAAAACTGCTGCATTAGTCAATGCATGGTGAACATACTGAATGGTACAAACATGATGGCAGCAATTAAATGAGAAACACAATCAATCTGTCAGTATTTTTAATAGATCAATTCTTTTTTTTAGTGAAACTTTTCCATCAATATTGTCCAGTGTTTTGTCACGATTCATTTTAAATAGAAGTTATAATAGTCATCTTGTACTACACCCTATATAATCCAGAAAGGCTACCTGTCAAATTCTGGCTTGATTTTAAGGTACCAAGCAAAAACTTTGAACGACAAGACTCTCAAAATTAGCAGTAGTATAAAAAAAAAAGTCATTGATATATGACAAAGATAATACACAACCAACGACACAGACGTAGTGTCATGTGTATGATCTCCAGTGTCTTACCCGCTGTATGTCTATGTTCTGTGCAGGTGGGGCCAGGTCAATAGGATCAACCTTTGGCTTCTTCGGAGGTCGTCTTTGGGGTCGTGGTCGACTTACAGCCCCCCCTACCGCCTCCGTGGAACCCCACAAACATACACACATCAACCCCACCACCGCCAGCATCCAGCGCCACACTCCAACCATCGTATCACTCCTCACAATAAAACCTCCAAGGGTCAGTGTTTCTCCTTTAGGACTCCGCAGGTACCTGGTTCTTACTGGTTTCTTTTTTCTAAACTACTGGTTCTTGTTGTTCTCTGTTTCTGTCTGTAGTCTATGTTTTCCAATCTGATCCACTCCACTTTAAACAGGCACAGATAAAGCACATACACTAAAGAGGAGCAGGAGACAAACATTGGGAAACAGGGGATGGCCTGTTTGGTTAAATATTGACTTGGTTTACTGGCACTGATGAGGCCATACTGCATTTCTGCTGTATGCCGTAAAATGTCAGTAAGTGTTGACCTGATTATCCTAATGAACTTCACTATGAGCAAATAAATCATTAAAAGATTCAGAAAGCAAACAAAGTATACATTTATTGGCAAATTACCAGACAAATCAATTTGATCTATAAATGTGACATCAGACAGATAAACCTGAACACAAGCAAAACTTCCTGTGTTTTGAAATCTTCACAGAAAACAGGTATTCTTAGTTCAGGCCTTGTGCACTTTGATATGTAGTGTGTTCTTTAACATTATGGGTTTAGACACTATTCCACATTGTTTCAAACTACAAAACGGTGACAAACGTAATTTACTATTTATACATTTTTTATCAACAAAATCATAAATCAATTCTAAAAAATCTATCTTTGTTTGAAAGTGTGTTTTTATTAGGTGGTTGAGCTTAGTGAAAAGGCTGATGGTTGACAGATTGAGTTAGTATAAGTGTATCTGAAATGCAATGTCTGCAGATTATTACCTGAACCCCAGTGCATGTATAAACCTTCTGAACAAGAGACTGAGCTGAATTCAGTCAATCATACCACAGGAAGTTAATTCCCTTCTAAACCCATACTATCAAAACCTTTGTTATAAACATATAATATAATTAAAAACCATGAAACACCTTCATTTGGCCTCCTAAAAGGGACCGGTCTGCATTAAAACATGGAGCAAGTGTTTTGTGTTCAGGGGTTTCAAAATGTCCATGCACGCAATCTCAGTTTTCCTCTGGCAAGTCGGGCTTGAGGTTTTCTCTGGGTTTAAATGTGAGGGCTACGCTGTTGATACAGAACCGCTGACCTGTGGGGTCTGGCCCATCTTCAAACACATGACCCAGGTGGGCATCACACTGCATCAAACAAACACAGAAGCACAAAAGTTGTAGGTGAATTATGAAGTTTACCTCTGTTTGTTTATTTTAAAGAAAATGTAGCAGGAAATACTGAATGCAAAGTTCAAATATTATAACGATGCAGTCGACATTTCTATATTCACTGGAAAAGCTACACTAAGCAAACATGAACTTTGTCCTCGAAGCTTAGAACACAACTCACAGTTTTACAAAGGACCTCTGTACCCGCAGTTCCCAGGCTGTTGTCGGGGCGACGAATGATGGAGGCGTGGCTTTCATCCCTCTCCCATGTCCCATGAGCCTCTTTGAATGCAGGCCAGCCTGTCCCAGAGTTGTACTTAGCTTCTGAACTATAAGAATGAAAATGTCCTACATTACTATCAGTTCAGTCAGGACCACTTTGTCAAGGAAAATGACTTCGTTGCAATTATTTATATTTGGTGGTATGGCTCTGTTCTGGGACCTCCCTGCCCTTCCATGTGCTTATGTCAGCAAACGTAGGCAGGCTATAGCAGTTTAAATAAGGCAGCATAAGTACTATTTAGCAAAAAAGGATGCTTTATTTTTATTTTTTATATTTTACATTTTAAAATTCTGTTTTATATATTGTAATACAGTGGTTCTCAAACTATGGTACGCGTACCACCAGTGGTACGTGGGCTCCCTGTGGTGGTACGCAGAGAAATCTCCACAATATAAAAAACAAACCCATTCAGCATAAAACGTCAATTTTTTTTTTTGTCGTACTCTTATCTATCTAATCTAGTTTTTGCAACAAACAACTTTAATCTGCTCAATTTATGCTCGCACACAGACATAAACAACAACAGGAGTACGCCTCGCGTTTTGAAAAGTTCCACTCGATATTCCGTTATAGTTCAGTACTGAAACAACAGCAAGCAGCTGTAGGCCTACATTAACAGAATATCAGATAATAAAGCGACAGAGACTTATAATAAAGCGGCACCTGCACCCTCACGCGCTCTCACTCTCTCAGGCACGCAGCAATTTTATGAATAAATGAAAAATTAAATGAGAACAGGTCGGCAATATACTTGGGCCCAGGTATCGTGTTTGTGTGGGAAACACTGGAGACTAAATATTTCCAAACAGGTTGTTGGTATAAAGTTGTCATTTTTATTGTGCTGCACTTTTGTGTGTGCAAGTTCTAGCGCTAGCCCTTAGTCGGCCTACAGTGTGGCTGCCAGCAGTCAATAATAAATAAGCTATAATTGCTAGTTCTGCTTTATTTTCTTGTTAATTGTTTAGCACCAATACACCAAGTCAAATTCCTTGTATATGTAAATGTACTTGGCAATAAACCCCGATTCTGATTCTGATACTGATTCTGATAAAGCAAATCAGCTGGCCATCAGCTGATGCGGCTTGTGAGATCAGCTGTTACCGAAACTCAATAGTAGAGTGTAATATTTTATGTATTTTCAACAATTTACCACATTGGACTATCCTTGGGCTGTTTGCTACGGACCTTGGCTTTTAGCTTCCATTTAACATCATTTGTAGTAAAAAAAACAGACAATAATAGTATTTTTCTAAAAAGACTTTACTTGTCATGCCATACAAAACATTGAGAACTATTCCTTTTCTGCTATTTTACCTGAAAATAGGAGAATCACAGCAGACACAGTGGTACATCCCCACCTCAGAATGGTTCAGGTAGATCCCACTAAAGGGCTAAGGGCACACACAAAAACACATGACTAGAAGTAGAAACACAGGAGCAATATTAAACATTTAAGAATAATTTGATCATTGTATTCGTTTAGTTTCCTTAAGCTAAGCTGTAACTGTATCTGGACTGGTTGACCCTGACTCAGGTTAACAATACAGTGCAAAGTCCATGTTTGCTGGTTTTATGAGACAATATGTGGGTCAGACTGAGATAACTTCACTGTATGTGTGTGCGCATATAGATGGTATACAATACTCACCTCCTCTGTGCCCTTCTCTCTGGTGACTACATACTGTTCTGGGGTCAGTTTCTTTTGCCAGTCTGTAGTCTCATTGTAACGGGTGAGAGACAGCAGACCTGCAGAGCAGAGGTGACAATGATGAAGCCAGAAGTCTTGATATTAATATAACATACTGGAAATACTTTAAAATCCATAGTCCGCATAGAACGTTTAGTCTGTATACCATAATACAAACAAGTTTATACAGTACTATAATTCATAAACATAACAGCCATAATGCTTCCTTATTTGTCTCCTATAGAAACTTTTTTTTTTGAGAGTTATAGTTTTATAACTCTCAAAGGTAGTCCTTGATAATCAAACGGAAGCACCTTTTCTGTTTTTAACCACAGAAACAAGCAATAACTTAACTTGTAGCTGATTGTTTCTTTTTCTTAGTGCTTTCCAACAAGTCTCAATATTCAACCTCACGACAGAAATGCAGCATGGTGCACCTGCAGGAGTGAAGCTCGAACTACAACATGAGGTTCTGTAGCTGTGCTAGAAGTTACAGATTGAAGGCTGAGAATAAAATAGGTCCCAAATACCTTGAGATGTGCATACAGGGCGGAAGAATACCGGGGTCCTCCTCGGTAGCACCCGGGATCTAGCTGTAGCCCTATGCGAAACAGCTGTGAAGAGACGACGGGCGGCGAAGCGGGACATGTTTGCTGCTGCAGAGTCAAGTGTGTCTGAAGTCAAGTGCACAGTGCACAGTGCACACACATCACAGGAAGCTAAGTGCTGCTGGCTGCGTCGGATTGTTCACGCCGCAGCAGGTTCGCGCTGGTCCTCCCTCGGCTGATGCAGGCTTGATGACCCGGTCAAAAATCTCCTCCTCCAGATATGCAGTTCAAAGTCGACTGGACTCCCTGGCTCTTTATTGCTAGACAATGTGCAAAGAGCACCATGCTGTGTGGCAGCTTTACGGATAGAAAAAGGGCTTTATTGGAGGAAATGGTGAAGATTATTTTGACGAGTTATTTTGTTTATTAATCAAAAACAGTCTCGGAGCAGGGTGATCATCAAGAGAATGTATGATATGGATAGTTCAAATTACAGTGATTAAGCCTATAGGAACTATCTGGGGCCGAATAGTATATTTCCCATGCAAAATAAACGATCCGATAGTCGAACAAATTACATTAGTTTCAAATGATCTGACCTCAGCTGAAGTTAAGGGTAAACAACCATCTGCTTGAGTTTTACTGTGGTTTTGCATGGCTTTAGTTACAACATTGTGAAGCCTCTTTTGGTGGGGAAAAAATGGTTAAGTGCAATGATCACTTAATCTAAAATGTGATTGCTTAAATCCATAATAAAAGACATGTCGCCGTCCTACATTTCCTTCAAATAGTATATTTCAACCCATCACACATGACACAGATATTGTGAACAAATAATTGTGACATATGTTACAGATATTCACTAAGATTTCAACTGATTGTTTAATGGTCTGCCATACATGAACACAAATTAAATTTAATTAAATTAAAACAAATTATATATGATGCAGCTCAATAAAATGCTTGTTCATAGCAGTATGTAGGCTACTGGAGTATTTCTGCACAACACTGGTGTTGTTCTAAATAGTCTGGTATTGCTCAGCAGCAGGGCTATTAGCCTTTAACAGGTTTCCAGGCTGGTGCATGAGGTCTGCTATGTAGCGACACGGTTGTGGTGAGCGACCATTGCTGGATGGAGTTCCATCAAAGAGAAGGACCTCGTTCCAAGCGCGGTTGTACTCGCCCCGAACGAGCGTGCAGCTCAGTCCAATGCAATCAGCCAGACACTGGAGAGATAGAGAGGGGAGAGAAGGTGCTTGAAATAGATGTTAAAAAGAAAAACTGTTCAATCTTATGTCTAAAAGAAGGGGAATGGTAAATACAAACAAACAAGCAAAACAAAACAAGCTGATGATACTGTGTGTTACCTTAAAGAGAAGTGCCCTATGGCAGTAGATTCCCTTTCTGATAAAACCAATGGGAACAACATTAGACTGGAACATATATTTCAGCTTGCTGATGTGCAGCACCCATGCAAACTCATGCAACCTTTCCATCTCCACTGCTCCACCCATGGCTGTACTGACCAACCTGTCAATCAAAAGCAAAGAGAACAATTCTGCCAATCAATCGTGAGGGGATTTTCTTCACTTTTTTTAGTGATAAGTCTGCATGTTGGTTAGATGCCAAATGCACAAATTGGTTACCTGGCCAGAGCAGAATACTGCTCTCGTTCATCATTCAGTGGGAGGATGGATTCTTTAGCTTGTTTAGCTAGAAGCTGTAATGAAATGTCATCCATCATCTTCGACGTTTTTTCTGCGGGAGATTCCGGCTCGGTCTCTTCTTTCTGTCTGTCATCCTCTTTCTTCTCTTTCCTATTTCAAGAGGCAGTAAACAAACTATACTAGTTTCTTAAAAAAGAGATAAGCATCAAATGATTTTAACAAACTGTACTTGAAATTCAAGTTACATCCCTGTCTCCTGCACATTCACTCACATGGGTGTCCTATTGTCTGCCTTGGTGGTGTCTGTTTCTGATGGGTTACTCTGACTCTCCTCTGGCACATTCGCTGTCTCTCTGCCGCAGTGGGAAAATAATAAAGTGATCTAAAACATGCTGTGTTTACCTTTTTCACTGTTCACTGCACATGTTAAATACACAAGTGAGCATGCATACATTCTATTAAAAAGTAATATGAAATCTCTAATTCCTGCACACATTACTAGTACAGATCAACTTTCTATATCTTTTTCAGAGAAAAACGTTAAGGTTTCAGCAAGCAGAAAAGTCTCAAGATTTTAACTATGATTGCAAAACTGCTGGAGCTGCTTTGCTGTCATGTCTGATTACTCGTCTACTTAAGATAACCTGCAGACAAACATGAGCAAAAGCTGAACTTTCCTGGTAAAATCATTATAGTATTTAAGAACACCTTAATAAATGGTGCTAAAAGAATTATACGTAATACAAAAGTTAAACTAAGGTCACAAGAAGCCATTGATGAGAAAATGGATAGATTACATAATGCACTACTTTAAAATGCCTGAGGTGTTGTGTGTTTGCAGGCTGAAGGGTGCATGTTGGAAACGGGCTGGGCCTGAGGCACCCTGAGGGCTCTGCTAACTTTGGGAATGTTAATTCATCAAAATACTGAAAGTTAGTGGATTATTAAGGTTGAGTATATGTATAACCTTTAACACATACTATGTGTTCTTTGTATCTCAGTCAACGTGTATGCATATTATGAGCAGGATGATGGTTAGTGGTGTTTGTGCATGGGCACTGACTGTGTGTGTGATGCCAACAGTTGAAGGCTCTATTACTCTGAGTGTTGCCATCTTAAAAAAGGGGAACGTTTACCCTGTGAGGCCACGGTATCCAAGCACACTGAAGGCAACTAGGGATAGCAGGAGAGGAGAACTTGATTGGAGTAGACAAGGGGAGGGGGACAGGCACAATAAACTATGGCTGGTAGCGTAGGAAGTCTGCCAAGCCTCAGCCAACACTCCAACACTATTTGCGGAATTATTCTTTCTCATTCTTTTTTTTAAGTTTCTCACTCCACTTGTGGAGGGAAAGGCAAAAGACACCGATTTGGGTGAGGAGTTGATTAAAAAAGAAAACAATGTTTTCCTTCCGAGGTTTTAAGGACTTTTTCTAATTTTGAAAAAAAATGAATAAAAACTCATAAAACACACTCTGCTTTTGTTGTGTTGACAACAATGACTGGGCGGTACTGGTTGACAGGCTGCTTGGACAACTCTTCTAAAGTCAGTATCCTCTGACCTGCACAAGCCTGAGAGAGACAAAGAGAAAACTCTATCAGAGTTACATCTCTCTGTTACATCATGTATCTTGGTGAGATGACTTAACAAAGAGCTTTAATGAATATAAAAACCCCAACATTAAATTACACAACAATAAAGTCCTATTAAAAGCATGAAAATAAAACAACAATGTAGCAAACCATGTGCATGAATGTAGATATGACAACACAGCTTTCATCTTACATTCCATTAGATGACTTATTTCACACAAACTTGAATAATACTAACCTTCCCAGCGTCGTAGAAGTCATCACTGATATTGTCAGTGACTGCCAGATGACCTGTAAGGCTGTATTTAACAGACAAGTTGGAGTTAAGAAGGCTGTTCATAGCCAACTCACTAAAACTGCTCCTACGATTCACTGATTGGTTGATGTCCTGAAGCATCTCCAGGGCTCTAAGAAACAAATGAACAGAGCAGGAATACAAAATATACACACATATTAATGATAAATAGAAACATGTAAAAACAGTATTAACATTTAATGCCCAAAATTAACCTTATAGTTCTCAAGAGGCTGACCATTGCTGCCATCTACTGGCTATTTGAGAGAATACTGAGTTGGCTACAACACACTATGCTTTCTGTGCTTTATTCCTTTTTTTAGAACTAATTTTAATTTCTTAATATAATCAATACAGACTTCACAAATCAACAATGTCAACAAAGACAAAACAACAAAGTCACGCTCAATCTCAATAATTATATAATAATTAGCATAACTCAAATATCACCACAAGAGTAAAATAAACATAGTATGGCTTTTAAGCAACTCAAATATTGCTCCACTCTATCAAATACCTCGTTTTTATTTCACAAAATAAAAGTTCATCATCAACACAATAATTTAGTGTACTCCAATTCCATTGTCATTTCATGAGGACATCGCTGTCCATCTGTTCTAGCGACTAAAACACAGAGTACAGCTTTAATTCTACACTACAGGACAATGCCAGTCCAGTTCTGCTTTTCAGGATTCATAAATCATGTCCTGGTGTCACTGCTAGCTGTCATTCAAGTGTCTTACCCAAGTTTGCACATCTCCACTGCTGTAGACTTATCACTGGCACAGACATTAATAACCATGCATGCATTATGCAGCACCTCCTTGTGATAGGAGTGCAGCAAATTGATGAGTGGTTGAAGGCCTCCAGCACTTTGTAGCTATTTAAGACAGGGAGTTCATTTTAAGTTGTCAGGCATATCTTATTGAATGTTATTACACTATTAAAGAAACTGTTGTTTACAGTTAACATTGTATACATTTAATAGAACAAGGCAACATTTAGAAAAGTTATTAGACACTAACCTGTGCCCTAGATTCTGTATCACAGGTCAACTCTGCCAGGCAATGCGCAGTGCTGACCAGGACCTGTGTGTTTGTGGACTTCAACGGCTCCACCAGGGCCTGTATGGCACCATGCGACAAGATGCTGCAGCGGATGACCTCCTGTCCGGCCATGTTGCCAAGCGTGGCTGCAGAATTGGCCACCGTCCTGGGACAGCTTCCACAGAGCTGCTGGACAAGAAGCTCATGGCCTCCTGCCTCGTACACTGCACTGGAGGAGAACACAGAAATAGATGTGAAATTAAACACAAACATAAAGAGAGTACTATTTATACAGGCCCAGAACATATAATACAACACAACTATTGTCTAATGTGTTTGTGACCATGTGGTATGTGCACAAATAAGGGAAACAAAGATAAAATATATCTAGATAAGGATAGTTCAGGAGTTGGCGTTAAATGGCAATTTCCTAAAAAGTTAACCATAAAAGACAGATGATGAATATAATCATCTGTGAAACAACAGAGGAAGGCACTGTATGCTGCTGGAATTTAATATAACACCTCCTTTATAAACTTTCTTTCAGCGATCACAAACTAATTAATGTTTCATACATGCAGCAATAAGATACACATATTAATACCTCAGGGCATTTATACCCAAAAGACCCTAAAATCTGTATTTTCTAACTTCTTAGGAAGTTAGTAAATTTAACTTGTTGTTGTGTTGTGTTTTCTCTCACTCACAATGCATTGAGCTGGTTGCTATCTGTCAGGCTGAAGAGGGCACTGGTTGCTGCCTCTCTCAGAATCAAACTCTCATTATTCAGCAACTGTACAACTGCGGGGATTCCATCTGAAACATAGAAATGCAAATCACTAACCATTCAATCTGAATGCTATTTTGATGTTTAAGGTGGTTGTGTTTATATGCAGTACCAAGGTCTCTGAAGCTGTCTTTGCTAGCGGGGTGGTTGCTCATTGTGGACACAGCTTGGCAGGTAGGTGTCTTCACGTTGACATCCGGAACAGACAGAAGCTCTACCAGAATCTTCTCTATGTTCTGCTTATGGAGCAGTTTGCGATTCTCAGCTGTGCACAAAGGAAAACCCACAGAAAACACAAATTTATAGTTAGTTCATACACCCTTATCACTAAATGTTAGGATAAAATAGTTTTTTCTTACAGTTCTGTGCAACCCTGTTGATGCATATAACAGCATTGGACTGGATGTCAGGCGTGTCGGGGGTGAGAATAAACTCCATCAGCCTCGTCAGTCCTCCACCCTCTTGGATTAGATGTAAAGTCTCACTGTCACTCAAACAATTAGAAACCACCTGCAAGGCCTCAGCATGAAGATCGTTGAATTCCTGTAAGAATAACAAATATGTTGTGCATAAAGGATGTACAGAATGAAGACTCTGAATGACAGAAAAGGCGAGTCTGAGATCAACAAGTGCAAATTCAAAGGAAACCATCTCAAGCTAATCCTGAAATAATGAATGCACAGAACAGACCCTTTTAAAGGCAGCTACAAAATGTATTCCCATTTTTCAAAATGCAGGATTAAGACATGTCCCCTACAAACCTACCATGTTACTGAGTATAGCCATGAGCTTCTCAAATCCTTGCTCTTCCCTGAAGGTCATGCGTGATTCTTCATCAGTAGTGACATGATGCAGAATCTTTAAAACCAGATGCTGAATGACAGGGAAAGCCGACATCAACAGTTCCAGAAGTGGAGGGATCCCACCCAGCTCATGTACTGACAGGCGGCTTTGGTAGTCCTTCTTAAATAAAGTTCAACAAAGTTTAAAAGATGACAACAAGAATTTTGGCCCATTTGAATGTTACCTAGCGAAATACAGTATCATTTAAAATCCAGTGCTGCTTTCAAAAACTTTTGAAATACTTTTTTTTCCCAAGTGTATTTATGGGCTTTTTATTTTAGAGGACAGGACAGTGGATCAAGTAGAAAATTGTGAGGAGAGAATGGGGAATGACGTGCAGGAAACGGGCAAAGGGTTGGACTTGAACCGTGTACTTGTGGTATGCAACCCAACCGCAAGGCCAACTGACGCCCCAGACATTTGAGATACTCATAAATGTGTTCTATACTTGTCTTTAATGATAAAAAGTTGGCCTTGTAACCTCCTCTATGCTGAAGACTTAAAGTTACCTGAACTAGGTTGAAGATGATCTCCAGAGAGTTCTTCTTGACATCAGGGTCTGGACTGGATAGGAGCTGGATCAGAGGTGGCAGGCCTTTGTTATCAGAGATCTGGACCTTACAGATGAAATCCACTGACAGGGAGGCCAGGCATAGGGTTGCAAACTCATGGACAACTACATCTTCTAGAAAATCAGAGAAAATTGAGTTGTTTGTTTTATTGCAGCTATTTAACAGTTAATTTCTACTTAAATTCAAATTACTCACCTTCAGGTGACAGTTTCTCAACAATTGATGGAATGGTATCCATTTTTTTCAGCACATTCTTTACATCACCTTTAAATGAAAGCATTTATTCAGTTATCCAACCTAGCTACCATAAATCATTCTGCAAGTCAACAAAACATTGAATTCTGCAGCCAATTAGCAACTCTGTAAACAACTGTAAATGCCAGTCTGCATTAATTTTCATATGACTCACCATTGGTAGCCATTATACCCAAGGCCATCAAAGCATTGCGTCTGATCAGTTTGTTGTTGTGAGAGATGAGCTTGCACAGAGGCTCCAATGCTCCAAGTCCCAGCAGAGAGACTTTGTTCTCATCTCCTACCAACAGGGGGAGACAGTTAGATGAAAATAAAACACGATGCCACACAGAACTGATTGCCTGTGGGCATTTATACTGAGAGAAGACAAACACAGCATGTGTTTTAATATAATTACAGGAAGCAGGTAAGGTTTAGAGCTAAATGGGGTGGTACCCACATATATATTACAGCAAGAAATGTATTCAAACTGAATTGTTCACCACATATATTATAGCAAGAGATGTATTCAAACTGAATTGTTGATACTGTTATAAACTGTGCATGGCTCTTAATTAAGAAAAGTATTCATGAGATTTTTGAAAACATGTTATGTCAAAGCGGATGTCAGGAAATAACATTTTCTGCTTTCTGGGCAAGGTAGAACAAAAATCTAACAAAAATCTAAGCTTATTAAGATTTCAGATAGGGAGCCTGCAGTAGCCTACCTTTTTCTGCAAATGTGTGAATTGCTTCACATGCTTTGACAAGGATATCCTCCTCTGTGGAGTTCAACAGCAGAACTACGGTTTCTGGGGTCCTGCCCTCAACAAGTACAGGTTCAAACTATTATTGTGAGGAGAAAGAAAGTGTATTGGTTATTTTGTCAATATGTTTACCCGAAATATGTCAATCATGAAGCTGGCCTTCATGGAAGAATAGACTTATCTCTCACCGTCTCCATGCGTGGAGTTTCATTCTCCTTCTTCACTTTCTTTCCCATTCTGAGGCTTAGAAGAGACACTGCTTTTTGATATGTGTCTAAAAACGTGTTTATTGATTAAAGATACAGATAGCTTCTCAATTCTAGCCTAACTAAAACGTTAACCTGCTATTCAATAGGCTACATGACGCTTACAAAAATGCCTGTAATATTCACCTCGACTTACCTTTTTTCCAAACTAAAGGAAAAGTGCAAGACTCGTAGTTAGCATGACAGCTAGCCAGAGGACGCAGTTTGGTGTTTAGTGTTTGGGGAAAGGATGTTTAACCCGCGTTGCTAGGCAACCGGTGTCACGTTGAGTTTTTCCTCTCTCGCTCTCTCTCTTGAACCTGTCTACTATGTCTGTTATTACCTAAAGATATGGCAAGGGAATTTAATGAACGAATAAATCAGACACTGGTGGTTTAAATCTGGAAACGGAAACGAGTTTAAAACCAAAAAACAGTGTTGCGAAATGATTGCGTGATGTTGGCACATCAATAGTTTATGTTGAGTTTAACCTGACAATTCAATGCAGACATTGTTTTAATAAAGACAACAGATCAAAATGTCAATAAAAGCCAATCGGCAAAATAGGATGCAGCATATGTTAAATCCTGATAATAAATGGTGAGTGTATGCCTAACTAAATCAAACGGGAATTGGGGGTAATTGTGATGTAGACAATGTTAAGAGGCAGAGGTCTGTCCTATGCAGGAATATTATTGGGAGCCTATTTTCTGTGATGTGTGAGCCATGAAATAAATTAGCTCCATACAGCATCAGCACTCTGAGAGGCACACTGACACAGCAATGTGCCGGTGGAAACAGCACAGTAGGCTATGCACCAGATGAAAAAAAAAAAACACACACAAATGACCTCTAAAGACATTACCTCTGGTGGTGTGGGACATCATCGCTCTGCTGCCTGAAATGAGCCCCAGATTAATCTCATCTAAAGCAAGCCAAGGATGGGGGATGGCTGGGATGATATACTGTGTTTTTTTTTTTCTGTTAATGTATTATTACACGAGATACAAAAACAGGCGCGCCCACGCACACACTCCTGTATTGGGCTACAGTCAGACCTGAACATTGTAATTGTATAAGTGAAGACTATTTTTCATCCGTCAAAGAGGATATCTGAATACGAAAAAAAAAAAACCAATATGATATGGAATTCAAAATAAAAAGATTAGCCTATGTGAGGCATAAAAAAAAATAAAAAAAAAAGCACAGCAAAGTAGCACAGAGCCGATGGAGGGAGGGGGCTGCAGCGAATCAGCGCAGCAGGCACCGCAAAGCGCAGCCTGTCACCTCCCCTCCGTCGAGCTGTCAGTTCACAGCAGAAACACATGAGCCTCACACGGAGGAGACCACCCGTCGATTCCATGTCGATATAACTCATCCTCGGCGTTTTAGATCAAACCGGGCAAGGACATGACATGACATTCCTGTCATCTCTACGGAGTGACCTCAGACACGTAGGAGGACCGAGCTGCTAGCTGGTGATGATGATAGTTAGCCCGCATGCTAATGGTAACTAGTCTGGTTCATAGCTGAGTCGCTAGCAAAGGTCGGAGGGACTAAGGTGGTCAGGAGCTTTATCCTTCCGTATACGGCGCCGTTAACGTGTGTTTTTTAATTATTTGTTTTGAAGCTGCTTTACAGGTTGTATGTCATGTGTAACGGGAAGTCCCCTCTTCTAGACTCTTACAAATTGTACTGAATTATCACGTTGATGTTTGCTAAGCTTGCGAGCTAGTCGGCTATGCTAGCGCCAGCTCAGTGAGAGAGCTCCGGAGTCGTGAAGGAAGGAAGAGAGGTGACTTATGATGTGGGCAGAGGGAAGTGATGGACTGTGAGGCGAACGGAGATCAGCAGTGTTAGTCTTAAATAATCTTTGTTTTACACATTAGTCCTTGTCGTCGTGGTTAAAGCGTCAGATAAGCTGTTTTTTGGGGGGGACGTTAGATGAAGACGATAACTGGGGACACTTTGATTTTGCGAGCTGGCTAGATGAATAGTGTTTGGTGTTACTGAGTCGTGAGCGGGTGGCCGCTGTGCCAGCTTCACTTCGAGGGGAAGACACTGTCAAGATTACCGCACAGATCGCAATAAACAGCCAGTTTTTGCTTAAAGATGGCCTCGGCGAGCAGCATTGCCGCAGCTATTGCGAGCAAAACGAAGACGAAGAAAAAGCACTTCGTGGCTCAGAAAGTGAAGCTCTTCCGTGCCAGCGACCCTCTGCTCAGCGTGCTTATGTGGGGAGTCAACCATTCGGTGAGTCATATCATCTAATGTCCATAATGATGAGCCACAGTTATCTCCCTCGACCCTTTTTGACACATTAAGCTTTGCCATCAGCCTTTGTGGTGTTGCAAGTTTGATTGATAAACACGAGATGACAGCTGGCCAGCGGTGTATGCATGTGTACAAATGTGCTGGACTCAGCACAATATTACTCACGTTTTTCCTTACTAAGGTTTTTCACAGTTACACTTTGTATGATGTTAACACTGCATGATTATGGTGTATGCTTAAAAAAAAAAAAAAAAAAAAAAAAAAAAATGAATTTGTGAGAGCAGCAAACCCTTCTTTGGCTTCCTGTTGTGCACATGTAGGATAAGCTCCTCGGGCTCTGTGTCATGAAAGAACAGATCTTCCCATGCAAGACAGCTTATCTTTGCTCTCTGCTCTCTTTCTCTTCCTTTGCTGAAATTCGCAATAATATTGTACTCATGGTAAAGAGATAGAGAGCAAACGTGCATAACAGAGGACAGGCACACGTTTCTGGCACCAAACTTAAATATTGTACCTTTTACCAATGATACATTGTTATAACACATAAAGAGAGACATAAAGCTTTAATTATATTGAGCAGACTGTTGTATGGGATATTTAAGGTCCCTTTGCTCTTGTTATCTTATTAAATTGTGTAGCTGTTCCTTCATCCTTTATTATTCTAATGATCTTAAAGTGGTTCTTCTTATTCCTACAGTGTACTGAATGTTTTTACCTAGTGCTTTGGATTGAGCTTTCTGAAATGTAAACAGAGAAGCTGTGCACTAAGTAGGGCAGCAGCATTTATATCCCATCAGTATATACAAATAAGTATTCACATGTTTGTATGAAATAATTCTCGTGGAGTAGCTAATGGTTTAGAAAATGGCAATAGTACAGTTTATAAAAAAGTAACCTTATGATGCAATGTGTTACTCCTCATTTTTGCTCTTTATTTATGTCTGCCTGGTTCTGTTGTGTGCCACTGGTTATTAAGTATGAAACAGAACAGCCTAAGTCAGTTTTTCAGAATTGTTCACCTGGGATATAAATATGTTTGACTAGTTCCCAGTCAGTAACACATCTATATTGATTATTATTATGTGGCCAGGTGGTCTATGGTGATGGAAACTCTGGTCTTTCTAGAGGTGTGGATCTCACCACTGCCATTACAGACATTGTTTTGCAACAATTTCTCTCAGGATACATGAAGAGTGACCTTATCTTATCAGATCCTAAATAAATACAGGGGGTAAAAACTGTAAACTTTGGAAATGAAAAAACTAAATGGACATTTAAAAATGAATCGTTAAATGATAATGTCATTAGTACTTCCTGCAAATTGTGACTATAATCAGATATTTTTTGTAGTTCACATTTTGACCACTGTCGCTCCATGTTGATGCAGTTTGGCATCGCTTCTAAGAGAGGGGTCCTTTGACACATGAAATGCTGTTTCGGTGATCACACTAGCAGTTGGTGCACAGATCATTTGGCCTTGATGAACAGTTGTTGTTTTATGTTGCTAAAAAAAACAACTCATACTGCTCTAATTAATACCTCAGTTTCCTTCTGAAATTCTATCTGTGTTACAAAACCAATATTATTAGTAACACTTATTGTAAATGATATACATCTTATAAGATATTTTTTCCCCTGTGCTGAGGATGGCAGTGTAGTGTTGATTGAACACCCTCTAGATAGCCTGATGTATGGGAGGCCAACACAGCTAAAGAGCCAAAGCTGTTATTCTGTATTTAAGCTGTAGTCTGTTGATAGATTACACTCACCTTAAGCCTGAGGGGGCAAAGTAAGGTAGGAGGAGTTTTACCTCCTTGCAAGCTATTCAGTTGGGCTTAATCACCTTTCATCTTTAAAATGTGCCTTGTAGTGCATGATAAAGAAGGGGGTTGATACCTTGTCCACACACTTTAGCTGGTTTCATTGTCAGATATAATAAAGTTACATATTAGCTAGACTGTAAAATATAAAAAGCCCACAAAATCCATCACTATAAAACTAATATACCTCTGGACACATTAAGATCAGTGGTTCTCAACTGGTCTGGTCTATGGACCCACCACCTACTCCTCCATGACAATTTGTGACCAACATTTTTGACAAAAAAAAATTCTAGGCACACATGCAAGACCTACTGAAAACTGCTACATGACCCACTTTTGGGTCTCAACCCACCAGTTGAGAATCACTATTCATTAGCGGTATCTTGGCTTAAAGTATAAACTTGCTCTGTTTGATTTAACTGTCCTATAACTGTGGACTGTCTTGTGTGTTGTACTGGTTTATGACTGTAAGATTTTACTTTAAAGTTTTGAGAGTGAAAAGTAAGTGTTTTCATGCTTGCAGTAATTTCCCTTAAACACATTTTGGCATCAAAACTTAAATGTATTTATTTACTTGAAAGGATGTAGAAAACTGTCCTAGGATACAGAATTTAGCTTCTGAGATTAAGATTTAATGGATCTCGGTATCAGGAGGTTACTGCTTTACTCTAAACAACACAATTATGTGAACCTGAACTCTGTGTGTTTATATGACCTGAAGGATGTGTGGGATGAAGTCAAATACAGAATACTAATTTGCATTAGCTCCGTAGCTTCAGCATGTCTAGTGATTTAAATCATTATTATCACATTATGCTGCTGTGCTTTGGGTATAAATGCGTAAAGCATTGCTCTTAGGCTCTTTCAATTTCTGCTGTGGTGGGATAGATGCCTCTTCTGTTAAGAATAAAAAGTTGTTTTTTTTCGTCCAATATTAAACCCATTTGCTTTAAATCTTAATGTTTATTAACCGACCCCCTATTTCTGCAGATAACCTGCAATCCATTCATGACTTATTGACAAGAGTCAACATGCTCAAACTGCTCTCCTGGATTGCATAAGTCATAGCAGGACTGCCGCCAGCATATTTCCTATTTATGCCTTAGGCTACATTTCCTGCTGTTCTTCTCATCACTTGATAAGCTTTCTGTTTCTGATACCTTTGGCAACACAGAAATGACATTCCATGGCAGTTCACTCAGACAAGCCGCTGAGTAACAGCCAGACGGTGCGGAGGCAACAACTCTTTTAAGTACTCTGAGAACGTTGCTTTATATTTTGAAGTTTGCAAAGTAACCTCAACCTGAACGTAACAGAACACTGCGAAAGGAATAAAAAAGAAGAAGGCCTACAAACAAACTGCATGAGGCTATGCAAACACATGAACAAATCGAAATTTTTGAAAAAAGCGTGACCCTCCCTCGACCCCTCCAGTCCAAAACATGCACTCTGGCTTCTCTAGGGGGGAAAAAAGAGGTTAATGCTCTGGGAGCTCCATTGTGAAATAACTATATAACCTTTAATTAATAAGTAGAAATTGTCAATTAGTCACTCTTATTTGTCAAATAAAGCAAAGCTGTGACGCATACTGAGCCAAATCTATTCAAGATGCATTGAAATGAATGCAGCATTGATGTGTGCCCAGGATATTCAGTATTCTTCATCAGAATCATTGTGTTTTTGCTCAGTGAAAAAAAACGGAGATGCATTTTGAAATGTATTTTCGGCACAAGGTGTGCGACAGCATGGTGAAAATAACTGTCATTTACAGTCTGTTTTTCTTATAATCCCAGTACTTTGAAATCCCATTTGCATTCCCAGGAGTTTGAATTGGTTGTGAAGCTCATGCTTTTGCAGAAAGTGATTGAGGATTGCGTCCAAAGCTGAACATTTATTTCAGTTGAAATCTCACTTATGTTCACTGAAGCTTAGTGGGTGCAAGAGCTGAAAGAAATGACTCAGAAATCAATCTCATTACATTCATATGAAGAATAGACTTTGGCTCTTCAAAACCTTTTTGCTGCAACTAAGACACAAATTCTGACTTGAATTCCTCAAAAAGTGTGGTCTGTAAATGAGTGTTTTTCCCTCTTCATGTTGTCCCTGTGAAAGTAGCCTAACGCCTCACTTACTCAGCTTGAGAGCAGAAACAATTCTCTCCTACTCATGCTGATTATGTGCTAACATTAACAGAAGACAGACACAAATACAGTGTACAACTTCACATTGTTTTCATGTTTTTCAGCCTGTGTTGTAATGTTGGCTCTGTAAGACATTAACACTCTTGTCATGTCACCCTTCTGTGGTGTGAGTTTGTTAGACCAGATCCTTAGGGAGTTCATGGGAACTCCCTAAGAGGAATATTGGCATGGATTTAGGCCTTTATAGAACAACTCCTTTCCTAGAAAGAAACTTTCTGCTTTGATCAGTGCATCAGGACCGGAGTGTTTCTTATGAACTCAGGGACAGGGGATATTTTAAAATAAATAGTCCTTTCTATTTCAACAGAACAGTCTGAAAAAAGTGTAAATTGGTACAAAATAGAACTTTAAACCTTTATCATTCAGATTATCCTTGAGGACATTGGACTTTTTGAAAATCACTGCAACCTGAATTTTAATTGTTACATCCCTTGTAAGGCTCTGTTGTATTTGAATTTTTGTATTTCTTAGTTTAACGCCCCTCTAGGTGTACCTCTATTAAAATAATCCCCATCCTGGAATTTGTATTCACTATCTTCCATCCCCCCTAGATTGACCCTGTATTTAAGGCTCATTTCCAGTCCCTTTCCCCCTCTCTCTCTTTTTCTCCTTTTGCGGTGTCTTTCCTTTCTGTCTGACTCACAGTAGCTGTGTCTGTTTCTGTGGTTTGTATTTGAGGCGATTCTAAAAATATCTGCAGGATTGACCTACAGCTAATTTATATGATGGTTATGGGTGGAGAAAACAGAATAGCTGTCGCGTCACATTCTGACGCCCTAGAGCGATGACATATACAGCATTTGTTCCCAACGTGGGGGGGCGGGGGGCTCGGGTTCTTGTGCGTCCTGACGGGGTCTCAGCTTTTAGCTCCAGGAAAAAAGGTTTGGAACCACTGAAGAGGAACTTTGGGAAGCTTCTTGTTGTTTTGGCTCCTTTGTGTTTCTTCAAAAACAAAACTCTACTTTTTTTTCCCAGCTTAGTACATGCAGATGTGTAAGCACATGACTTCCTGTGTGTGTGTGTGTGTGTGTGTGTGTGTGTGTGTGTGTGTGCGCGCGTGTGCGTGTATGCGCGCGGTGGGGTAGTCTTTCTGCCAAAATGCAATGTGACATGTTGCTGAGCAGCTTGATTCAGCCAACAGGACAGGCCATATACCATAAGCCTGTTTGTTGCTCAGTCCGTCTAAACCACTATATCCTTTAATAGCTGCCCTGACTTTACAGCAGACATGCTGAGCTGTCTGCATGTGTGTTAACCTGTTAATGACAACAATTGTTTCTGTCTTACTCTTCCCTTTAGTTTTTAGTCATACTGCTTTGAGACAGTGGGGCACATGCCTGTTGCAACGAAACTTAGCCCCACAGGAAATGCTGACACTGACAATTATTTGTCTTAGTTATAAACTGTATGATGATAGGAATACCTGGCAGTTGGCAAACTTCTTTAGGCTACATGAATATTTCATGTGTTGTCTATATCTCTATTACTATGTGTATATACCTCTTTGTTTTTGTATTTGTACTGGTTGTGAAAGTAATTTGCCCCCAGGCATCATATCTCAATTCTAATCTAGAACTTGGAAACATGTTTCCTTTCTCTTCAGTGTGAGTGACTGACACTGACTAAAATTAGCTTTTAGTGTCTGATGTGAATGCAGACGTCCCACAATTCAACAGATCAATACCATAAGCTTTTAATTGCGCTGCAGGTGTCCGGCTCTGGTAGTTGTTGGCATTTGTCCAAGGCCTTGTACGCTCTCTCCGTCTCTTTCACATGTACACATAAGAAGCAGACCGTCCTTTCACCTTACCGCTGCTCCATTTTTAACATCAGTGTGTCCTCATTATGGCTGACCTTGTCTGCTGCGGTTGTAAGAAGAGTTAGTATTGGCGTAAGGGCCAACTCTGACATCATGGTTGTAATATTGCTTCACAAAAATGTGTCACAGGCAGCCATAGGTACATGTGTTACATTATATTACATATTGTATTATACAATACCATTATAGTAAGACTTTTATATACTTAAAACAATTAATATGTAAGTATGTGTTTCGCTTATTGCATTTGTCTGCAGTTGAAATGTGTGTTTAACTACCTTGCACTGTTGCCGTGTAACTGAAATCGTTCTCTAATAAATGACTTGAAAAAAGCAATTGGGCCTTTTTTAGGTTTGATAAGTCAAGCTTTCCCCTGTGATTTTGTATTTAAATTGAACATTCTATGCTCTTTTTTTTCATCCACCTTCATGAATTCCTCAAGCACACACCCAGATAACATTGTACAGTGTTCAGGGCCTCGCACCTAAAAGGGCTCCAGTTGGATCCTAGGATAAGCTACTTTCAATGGTTCTTGGATTCATAACAGGTCAAGCGATGATGTAATGTCCTTTTTTAATTGGTTGGTAAAAGGTCAGGTCCACACACTGCACAAGCTGCTGCAGCAACTGTATCATACTGTATGTGATTTTTCAATCTCCATTTAGCTGGGTGTATCTTTAGATGATTATCTTTATTCAAATGAATATAATCTCTCAACTGTGGTCAAAAATTCAACCGTATCATAGTTTATTTGGCCAGGGTTTTTTTTGTCTCTTTGTGCCATTGAATAAAGAGAGATAAAAGATTCAAAGTTCTTTGAATTTTAATAGAATACTGCACATCTGCATTCAATACAGCTGTGCTGCAAATCCAGGTTCCCCGCTAGTGTATTTACACCTCCACATAATGGTTAATCATATGATCAGTCAGTCTCTACTACACTTTAATTACAGCCTTTGACTTTAATGTCTTGTAAATAGATATTAAAGAAGATGCACGTTAACGTCCCATGGTGCTGTCAAGGAGTTGCCATGTCAGAGCGCATGTCCCATTTCCCCCTCATAATTGAAAGCTTGTGTCACTTGGATATTGCCTGTCAGAAGACTCAAATGAACACCAGTGTTTCCCCTACCATTATATTAGTAAATGTATTACTTGCACCAAAGAGCAACTACCAGTTTCAAAACATTTGGTTTTAAATGTGGTCACATCTTTCTTTAAGAGACACTTTACAGAATTGATATATTTTATGAATAAAGATCAGGTCAGTCTTATAGATTGACTGACAGGAATGGGTGGGAAAAATATAATATCTGACCTTTACTAACAAAGGCAACTTTTAAAAAGAACACTATAAAACTGTATATGATTATTTACACTGGTAAATTTTAGTTGTACATGCAAGCTCTTAGTGTTATCAGAAGTGAGAAAAAAAGTCACAACTTCCCTTTCCAATGTATAGGCTCTTCAGGCTCCTCATAACAGCTCACCTTAATAGTTTTGCTTCTCTCCCTTGTCACATCAGATGAGGTTTCTCTTATCTTTCATTACTTTTTTTGCATGTGGATAATAACCGTTCTTTTTTTTTTGTTTATATCTTTGGTAAAGTTGTTAAAATCTCAACGCTGTCATCTGCTTAGAGCGTGTCATTTAACTTGCACAGAGATAAGGCTGTGCCATACTGCTGACAGAGCACGCTCTCTCCACCAACTTCCTGTCCAATGGAGAAAAAGCACACACTTGCTTCACTCTAGTCCGGAAAACCAGTTCTCGTCACCATAGAGACAAACAGGAAGTGGTGGTGTGAAATTTGTCTGCAAGTTTGATAGCTGCATGAAGATAAATAGATTTGCTGGAGGCATCTGATCAAACAAACGTAAGTGGTACTGTGAGGTTCTGATCGATATACTTTATTAGCTACACCTCCATGGTGGTACATTCAAAAACATCTGGCACCGTGACATATGCCATTATAAAAAATCAATGCTGCGCTTACTATTCAGTACACAAAATGGTACAATGGAGTGACTGCCGAAGGCATGATTTGTAAAAAATAAAATAAAATAAAAATAACTTACTATAGTCATTGTGACTTAGAGTCATACTTGTGCTTCTCCAACTGTCTTTTAGGTTGCATAAAGTTTGATTGTAATATCTGGAACAGTTGCTACTAAAACATCAAAAGTACAAAAATGGCTGCATTAGGAGTTATATCTAACTAATGCAGATTTTACTATTTATATCTTTACAGATATTTTCACCCCCTTCTTACACCGGCATCCATATGTGTCCTTCATTACGCTATGACTTGTATTAACATTGAGCACACTTGTATTCTCCCTGAAGGGCATGTGTGCTTGGTAAAATCAGGCATTGTTTTTGCCCTTGTGTGAAACACAGCCTTGTTGATGAGGCGACATCTCCCCACTGAGTACCCATAATGCATCTGTGCTACAGCATCACTATTACGTCTGTGCCTATCACACCAGGGCACTGAAACATTCTCAGATATGGCGTCTGTGGTCTTGGATCATCTTCCTGCTCTGTCTGTCTCTTTAATATCCTCCTTTTCCATTTTCTTTCTCCTGGTGCTTTCTTCTGTTTTCAAACTTGCTTCCCTTTTTTTCTCAAGTATGTTTTTTCTCTGTCTTTATTTCAAAGATTTCCCTATTAAATGATCTCCTTCTTTCTGTTAATGGTGAACATTAATTCTATGTTTTGTGCTTTTTTTCTTTCTTTTTTTTATGTCAAAAAGTTCAATAAACCTGAAGGGTATTTATAGTAAAAGGATACTCCTGTTAAATTCTAACTCTCACATCTAGTAAAAAAAACATCAAATGACTGGAAGGGTGAACAGTGCACAGCTTTTACCGTGGTGAGTTTGTGCATTTTGCTTAGTTATCTAGTCAAAAGGAAAGTCGGAATGATAAACAGAGAATGACCTTTGTCCATTAATGGAGAAACTTTTGCAGACTTGATCACTGAGATTTGTATTACTCTGACCAGTAAATATTCATTTAACTTTGTTTAATATATGTACAAACAGACTGAAATAACTCTGTGAATGTGAGCTATTCTAATCAGATATTTTACAATGCTTTGATTGATGAGATAAATGTATGCCTGGCAAACATACTGGCTACTTTTATGAACTCCTGTCTGGGGGTGTGCATTCCAAATTCACTGATAATAATTCAGATAAAATTAAACTTGGCAAGTAACTCATTTTTCAGGGATGCATATCTTAGTTTGTTAGCTTGCTTACTTATTTTAACAGGTTCTCAGATTTAGCATTGCAGTCAATTTAAATTAAGAGACTACACTATTTTAGTTAAGTAGAGTTATTTTTTTTACTCATCTTGTGTGTTGGATAACCTGCTGCTGTAACGCCACAATTTCCCAGTTTGGGATCAATAAAGTAATTCTATTCTGTTCTATTCTATTAACAATGTTAAGTGAAATTGATGGTTTAATTGATAATTTACTTGATAATGTGGACTAAAATCTTTCCTTGATTTAAGATCATGTGTAGTTAGTTTTGTAGCCTTTTTACAGTCTCTAGCGATACATTTGTGTCACCTGACGATGGTGTATTATAGAAATGGATACAGCATTTGAGGCCGAGCTACGTTCATTCCAATGAAAACTGCTCAGTGGAGCATTAAGTGAAAAAAAGCCTGTCGTGTGCAAAAGTACCTGGAGCATGCACACTTGGACTCACAGTCCCGTGGCTCTGATGGGCATTCAGTTTGTCTACTGAATTTGGCTTAAATTGCATTTATACCTTTAAGGACCAAACGATTTTAAAAGGATTCATAAATGTCTCGCTGTGGTAAATTTAAAGCAATCCATGGATCTTCATGGATGTAACGTGTTCGGATTAAATCTTTCACTGGATTTCGATCGTTGGGGACCCTTGCCAATGCAGCAGGACTGTTTTTGAGTTTATATTAGAATATTCTGATCGTGAGAGTACAGTAACTCTTCAAATGGTAAATCAAAAGACAGTGAAAATAATTGTTTGTTTGTCGGAGGTCTGACAGATATATATTGTGACATATTTTGGCCGTGGTGGCTGAATCTGCACACACTCTGTTGGGCTGTCAGTTTGTGTGCCTTCCATATGGTAATTGGGCATGTGTAATATTGTAACAAGGTCACTAACAAGATGCAAACTATGAGTGAGAAAAAGGAAGTCTTGTCATAGTATAAATTGTTACTCCAAGTCTAGAAGAGAAACAGTTTAATTACGGTGTTTATCTTTTGAGTTGCAAATGAGAAAATGGAGCAAAGTGCAAAAAACAAACAAAAAAAGACACCAGTCATTGAGTGTGTTTAGTTTACATGGACTTCAGTATCCCGGTTAAGAGTCTTATCCCGGTTTTGATCATATTCGAGATATGGCATTAACATGCACACATCCAGGCTATTCATATCCCTGTATACATAATAAATACTTGTATCACCTGATTACTGCTTCTTATTTGCGCATGCGCCTGTGATGTTTATTTTTTTACAACACAACCCACTTTGCTCTAGAGAAGCAGACATCAACACAACCGTCTGCTGTGGTAGCAAGCAGACGGTGACCAAGCATCTCATCCAAGATTTTGTAGAATTTGAACGTTGCTGGATCAGAGCCACTTCTTTTGTTCTGTTTGGCTGTCCCTTAGTGAAGCAATACAGGCCACAATTGATGCAATATTTTGGGCAAATACTGCTCAAGATATGAGAAATAGTAAAGCAAAAAGATATGAAAGAGACACCAGAAAATCAGAAAACAGGAAACCTTTAATCAAACCTATTGTTGCCCTGGTTCCGCAGATGGCTGTCCTTCGATGTGGCCCAGGGCACTTACTATAGTAAACCCTACCTTAATGATCAGTTTCTTTCCTCTAACCGACTTAATCTTACCCATGTCGATTATTTCAGGGCAGAAGACAACACTGAACAAAAAGAAGTCAAATATAAACACTGCAGAAAAACTGTTTGCAAGAAATGCAAGTTATTTATTTTCTATTTCTGTTTTAGAGAAGTTAATCTCAACTGTAAAACTAAAAAGTGTTGTTTCATTTCAAGCGATACTTTGATTTCAGATCGAGATATTCAATAAATAACCACAAAATAATTCATCAGATATGCACTCTTTCATTTGATAAAATATCCCAGCTTTAATAGTTGAGCATATTTTACAGTAGAGAACGTGTCAGTGAACAATGAGGTAAAATGTTCAATTAATCGTGACATTGATTTGAGGTCATTAATTATTATTTTTATCTATTCTTAAGGCTTCCAACTTGTGATCAGAGACATGTTAATACCAGGAGAAAACAGGTTTCTGCCTGGGCAGTGATCCTTCAGTAGTCAGGCTATCTATGAGTCCTCAATGTTAGTCTAGGTCTAAATACAGAAACTGGGCCACAGAAATAGATAAATTTGAAAGGCTGTTGGATCAGGTAAATACTATACTATTTTAGATTAACCTGCTAATCATTATCAGTAAGCCCTCTTAAGCTCGCTGTAGTCAACTCAAAGTCTTAATCATGCCCTGTATTGATCTTGCTCTACAACAAAAAACATGAGCATGGATGCCATGAATATCTTTGAGACTTATGATCTTATAAGGACACATATTTATGGCCAGATGCGTCAATGGGTCAGTCAGTCATGCTAAAGCCTTTATCTGTACCATCTGTTGAAATACTCCTGAAGCATCTGAGTCAATCCCCGCGGTAAAAACTATTCCTCTCAGGCAGCTCCTCGATTGTAATCTGACACCACCTCTTGTAAGGCTGCATAATCCGTGCTGCGAGCAATGTTTAAGGCTTAAGTACATTTGGCACTATACTGTGGACACACACACAGGCATGTTTTATGATTATTTTTGTAGTCAATCACAGTTTGAGTTTATTTAGTGCACCTACATTACAAGAGTGGCTCGTGGAATGACAGGTTATTAATAGATTCAAACTAGCTGCCAGCACCCCTGCCTGCAGCCAACAACGAGTAGGCAAGCTCTCATGCACACACACACACACACACACACACACACACACACACACACACATTATATTTGTGTCAAGCTGTGCCTGAGTCATAACAAATGTCAGGTCTACGCATTACAGCAATGTGACGCATGGCCAGCTTTGAATTGAAATTTCTGCAAAATCGTTTGTGTTTGAATCCCCCTGTTTATTCAGTGTGCAAGATTTGATTTAGTGGGCTGTGTTCTTTAAATTTAGTTTGATGGCTATTATAAGCATACACAAGCTATCAATATAAAACACTTGAAATGCAAACAGACTAATTCACCTGATTATCCACAATCACTATTTTAATTCTAGACATATGTCAGGCTCGGACACACTGGACAAATTGAAAACATAAACAATTCTTCAATCAACAAATGAACGTTTATTTACATAGTGCTGAATGTCACAACATAATTTATACATTGTTCTGACCCATGCAGGTCTAAACTGTTCTCTTTATACACAGTACTCTTTAAGGACTTTTTCAGTCGAAGGTTCCCAAACTCTGTCTGGATTTTTCTTTTTTAAGACGATAAGATGTGAGCATTGAAATGACGAGTGCTCTATCTTTCTTTATTATATCCACTTTAACGACTCATTTCTAAAATGCATTTCAACATGTGCATAAAGAGAATTGTCATTAAACAGAAGAGAAAAAAACTGATTTCCTCCTTGAATCATGAACCTGCTCAAACTGAAACTTAGACATTAGCAGGGCGTCGTTTACTGTAAATCCTTACAGTTATCTTTCCTTCAATGGCAACAGAACCCTAACTTCCTTTCATGCTAACACTCGTACCATCCTCAACTATTGGCTTGTCAAAGCATTTCAGCCTTTTTAATGTGCAGATATTAGGCCTGCGTTGTGATACAAGAAGGATATGCAATGTGCGATTACATTGATCAATGTTGTGATAACAATTAGAAATAAGATTAGTAAAAAATGAGTGCATATTAGCTATGACTCACAGTTTATGTATATCTGCTGTTTTTCATGTTTTACATGATACCTGTGCTTACTACATGTTCCTCCTGAATTCTGGATTATTTTTTCACAACTAAATTGCCACCATTTAGTCTAAGGGTGGCCTATTGAGGGTTGAGCTTCATATGACTGCATCAAAATGTTGTGAAAGCATGGACGTTATACTAAGGACTCAATCTATTAGGTAAACTGTACGTATGCTGAGTGAGAAAGCATTGCTTGTTGACATTAAATACATTAAATTCAGACTAGCAGTGTTTTTATTGTGCAATGATTGTGCAGCCCTAACATACAGCAGTATATCAAAATACTTTCATATTGTCAGGTTTGCATTCTGTAACACTGAATCTAATCAGCATTCATATGGAATAATGTGTAAGCTGGTCTTTACACCAGTCTGTTTAAAGATGAACTGTATTGGTTTGGATCATATTGCATTGTGAAAAGGTTACATGAGATGAGATTTGAAGTTCCACTGTGATGTATGTGTGAATTACTGTAGAATTCTGCTTGGGCATTTTTGAGAGTTATCACGAGTTTGTCATAGTGAATGAAGAAAACTGATGTTTCATCCAAATTGAGGATGTGTTCTTTGGTTATTCCACTTCATACTGAGCCACTGCTTTCACAGGATTTCCCTTCAGTGGCGATCACACATGATGTTAATACAATTCAGTGTTTCCCCTACCATTATATTGGCGCCCTCACTTTAGATTTACTTCTTGTGTAATTTCCAATGTAACGTTCTAATTACACTTCCGTGTAAGACAACTTTGAGTTCCTCACTGAGTTTCCCTTCATTCCTGTCTCTTTTCTGCACAGATAAACGAGTTAAGCCATGTTCAGATCCCCATCATGCTCATGCCAGACGACTTCAAGGCCTATTCTAAGATCAAAGTGGACAACCACCTCTTCAACAAGTAAGGTCTTTATATGTACAATAAATATATTATGGCTGACCTATAGCATCTCATCAAAGTAGTCATTTGTGTTTGTTTTTTCTCTACACACAGGGAGAATATGCCCAGCCATTTCAAGTTCAAGGAGTACTGCCCTCTGGTGTTTCGAAACCTCAGAGAGAGGTTTGGCATAGACGACCTGGACTTTCTGGTATGAAAAGCACCATCACAATCCCTTCTGGGTTTAATATGTCAACTTTTTAGTTCTTAATAAGTGTGAACAGCTACAGTTAGATGAGCTGCAAGCGATACATTTTCCTTTAATGCAGCTGCATGAATCTTGTGTATTTGAAAAATATAACCATCTAGGACTATAAGAACATTGAATCATGTCAAACTTTTTCACAAGTCAAATGTTTTCTGTTGCTCTTTCTCCTTTCTTCCTTTAGTTTGAGCCTGCTCCACCTCTTCCTTTAGTTTCCACTCTTCCTCCATAAATCCCTTATCCCAGAGCAGGCCATGAGTTGGCAGTATTTGGGGGTCATTGTGTCCTAGCTCACTGCAGCTGTCCTTCTTGCATGTTTATATTAGGGTTCGGCTGGCTGCAGTGAGTGGGCAGGCGGGGTGTTAAGACATTGGCCAGAGAAAAGGAATGTTGTGACATTCTCAACATTAAGTTACTTTCCTACATAAGGCACCAGTTACGTTGTGGTCAAAAGGGTTAACTGATTTTTAACATTTTCTTTTTGTTCTTGCTTTGAAACCAGCCTGTTGGCATTATTTCTAATTACTTTGGTAATAATCCTCATCACAGCCAGTGGGTACTGGGTAGCACCAGCTGCAGCCCTGCTCTATTGATGACATGCAGCAGTAACCATTAGTTTTAATGAGCAATGCTGGCTATATTCAATTAAGTTTGTGGTGGGTAGCTGAAGTGCAAAACAGATTAACGTTTTTCCACACATAATAATAAATACGTTGTGGAAAAAATGACAGAAACAAAAACATTAAGATATTACTTTGAAAGCTTTCATCTATGAGAGCCTCAGGCAAAGGGCCTCTTAAACATGTTCAGCCTCTGACACACAGCACTTCATTGTAACACCAGGACCTGAATTGAAGAAGACCCCTTAGGGTCCAAGCTCTAAACTAAATTCTGAAACCAATATTAAACACAAGAACGTGCTGCTTAACCGCTGTTTTGAGCAACCACTTAAGGTTGGTCCTCACTTCACATTATAAGCAGTCGATGGTCTGGATTGACGAGCAGAGAGGGAACTAAGGTTAGAGGACATGAGGAATTCTTGTAGAATGAGGCATTGAGCCAGGGGTGTTGGATCATGTTACTTTTGAGCTCCAAAGTCTGGGCAGCAGCTGTTTGTGTCTGTGTGTAGGTTTGGACAGGCAGCAGACGCAGGGGTCAGAACCCCACATGTTTAGACTGGAAAGAGAGAGGTTGGTCACAACAAGAAGGTCGATGAAGGAATTCTGTATTCACACACATTAGAAAGCAGCTATATCAAACTTATGTGAGAAAAACTATGTTTCAGCCCCACTGATTGTCACGACAATATCAGTATTGATTCTCACTCATAGCTGAATAAACTATTTTCTGTATTTAGTGAGACAAACTATATATTTTATTAAAAAAAAACATTTTTTAGTTTTAGTTGTTGGTTTGCACACTTTAGTTCTGAAGTTGATGTGTGAGCAGATTAGAGTTTAATTTTATCAACCTGGACCATTTCTTAATTTACTTGGTCAGGACGTGCAAGTAGAGCCTTTGGATTTAAAACACTGTACAACTAATGAAAACTTTATTTTGGCTTTATGATGGCAAGGTTAACAAAAACAAGTTGATAAGCTAAGCTGATCATTTGACATTGTGTACATCCCGATTTCAAAGTTTATTCTTTTCTCTGTATTTGCAGAATTCTCTGACGCGCAGTGCTCCTTTGAACAGTGAGGCCCAGGGGCGCAGCGGAGCTCGCTTCCATACCTCCTGCGACAAACGCTACGTCATCAAGACCATCAGCAGCGAGGATGTGGCCGAGATGCACAACATTCTGAAGAAATACCACCAGGTGTCAACAGCCCGTCTCACAATGAGATATCTCAATTCAAGCATTCATTCTTCATAGGAGACATACTACAATTATTTGTCTTTGGTCGACTCAAATGACCTCAGAAAGATTTTACTGCATTCAGAGTCTACTGAGGCAAACACACAACTCTGAGGGAGAGCTCAGGCTAGAAGAGACACTCTCTCTCTCATTCTCTAAAGCAGCCTGTTCATGATGGGACCACATGAAAACAACATGAGTAATATATATTTAAATCTGAACCCTTCTTGTCTACTTGCATTACATCTTCTCAATGACATACACAAGGGATGAAGTTTTATAACCTTTGTCCTATCTATTGATTTGGATCTGATTTTTAGAAAGTGTCAGAGATGCTCATACTCTTTCCCATGTTAGAGCCTCCTCGTTATGATTATAGGGATTATGCTATGTTCTCGAAACCTTTTTTTAAAAATCTTATTCCCTGTGTCTCTATTTCAAGACAGTTAGTTAACGTACATTGCGTCTATAAAGGGCCATTCAATTGATGTTCCTTGCTCTCTTTTGGTAGTTCATTGTGGAGTGCCATGGGAACACGCTGCTGCCCCAGTTTCTAGGGATGTACCGGCTCACCGTAGATGGAGATGAGACCTACATGATTGTTACACGCAATGTCTTCTCTCATCGTCTCTCCGTCTTCAAAAAATATGATCTTAAGGTAAGAGGGGAAGGGGGAAGTTATTAGATATAAACTACATCTACACTCTTTACCTGCACAAAGGCTGGACTATTGTTTGAATATTTGATACATTTTGTGTGCAAGTACATTTTTTTGTCATTTGTTAATATACCCAAAGTTGGTAACACAAGGTAGAGTTCCATGTTTGACATAACAGGCATCATCCATCGGGAAAGAGCTCTTTTTTTTTAAGCCTGGTGCCTTGCTTCCCTAATAGGGTGAGCTCTTGTGTTCAGGCATGCATAAGGGTTTTGAGTATCTGTAGGAAGTAGAGTATGTAAAAAGACATTTCAGTGCTTTTGAGTAACAACTGGATTATAGAGAGTGATTTCTATCTTTTTTGTCTCCAGGGATCCACTGTGGCAAGAGAGGCTAGCGACAAGGAGAAGGTACAGTCACCTTTTGTGAGCCAGGATCAGCTGTTATACATTCGTGCACACGTTTAAAGTTTAGCACAGGCAGGACTTCTTGTCCTTTACTGTACACCTACAGAGAAAATGAACACCATTATATCAACTCTTTAACATTAGAGTGTTACAAATCAAAAGCGAATTCAACAGATGCATCAAAAGTACACGGTACAGTTAGACACATCTTAAAATAAAGCGTCTTTAGAGTAATTAAGCTGTTGGTCCACCAGCTGTCTTTCAAAACTAATGTACTACAGCTGTATCAATCCCACCAACACTGCATAGTTGAACATAAAAACACAAACAACTTGAATTGTTTAAGTGTAGGGAAATAGCACGGAACATCAAGATCCCTCTCTCTATATGTGGTGGATAAAACTAAAACTTAGTACAGACTATCACAACACATTTTGTTTTTACCTTTCACATAGCTTTCTAAAACATCATTTTTATCCATTAAACACACTGCCATCGTTTCAGCACATCAGAAGCTGCGCTGCTGAAAGGACAGCTGGTTGTGTGACGGGGGAGGTCAGAGTCGGTGTGGATTGAACAGATGGACACTTCCATAGCACTGACGCGCCGCACAGCTCTCGATTCTGGTGTCAATTTCATTTCAGAAAGAAGGGTTATTAATAAGTGATCAGAAACTCAAAACTTACACAGTTATCATACATCAGATAGATACTGATGTCTCATAATGAAACTTCTTTTTTGGTTTTAGATTACATTAAAAGCTATATGGACAATCATTGATCAGAGAGATAAAACAAACTGTGTTACCTGTGGTTTCAATAACCAACACCTCTTTAAACAGTTCTCAGCTTACTGTCATCACCCCAGAATCCCAACGAACACAACCCCTTTTTTGTTTTTCTTTGGGTGAAGATGACAGTAACACATATCCATCTCCTTCAGTTAGCACCTACTTCATCACCCCATTCCCTCTCCAGCCCCTGCACGCCTTTTGTGTCTCTTTAATTTGCTTCATCCCCTCTAACCTCGCTTCTGCTGTTCCATCAGTTCCCCTGCTTGCTGTCTGTGTGTGAAAGATTGAGAGGTGCGTATGTGTGGGTGTGGGTGTGGGGGTGTGTGTGGATGTCTTTGAATTTGTTGGTTTTGAGTTGTATTCAGTCAGATGTCTCATGATTTTGAGATGTTCTTTGGTGTGTTTTCTGTATAGCTGTGTGTCTGACTGGGTGTTGTGTGTTTTAGCTGTGTGAGTTGATTGATGTTGTCGCTGCTCATGTGAGACTGGCTCTTTTGGCTCTCGGCTGCTTGGACAGAGTCAGCTGTCGTAAATAAATATATCATTCATGTTGCAAAGGACCTGATGGTTCAATGCTCTACTTGTCTAAGTGAACATTTAGAATGGGCATTTCACTCGATACAGTATAAATAATGTATTTTTAATGGACACAAGGCTTTGACTTTAAAGTGATGGAAATTGCTTACAGTGTCCTTGAACACTGTGCCTTAAGGGTACTGTTGGTTTGGCCTGTCGGCTCAGCATTATTGGAAGGGGACTGTTGTCCAAAGTGATTTTTTATGCATTGCACGTCTCCACACATTGCTCCAAGGTTTGTCTGACCATGAAAAAAGTGAGTGTATCACTGCTTTGACCCTGAAGGGTTTGAACTTTCCACTGGGTTTTACAGGGGCTTAATGGTGAGGCACCGTGCAGTGAGGCATGGTAGATTTCAGGGAATCCCCAAACTAAATTTAGCCTCCTTTAAATGGAAGAAGAAACAAAAAACGTTATTGGGGTTAAAACAGATGGGTGAAAAAAAAAAGCAGCGGAGGATTTAACACATGTGGGACTACTGTGCGACCTCCTTTTGTCCGCAGCCTCGGTTGTGTGTGTGAGACACCATTTGCGGTCTAGCAGTAAAGATTAAGAAGCATCAGGATCTATTTTTGTCAGGCTTAACATCGATGGAGATGTTATTGTACAACACTGATCTAACTGTTAAACTTCAGACTTATTCAAAGTGTTGTCTCTTGGCCATTTCTATATTCCATTCAAATTCAGCTAATACAGTTAACCTGACAGAGTAATACATCTTCTATTCATGACATGATCACACAAACTTTTATACACAAACGTTCACACTCGACTTACTGCAGGCCTCAAAGACACGACTTAGACTCAGACATCAAAGACAAGAAGCTGACAAGAGACATGCTGTTTTCTCGACATGAAACACCCACACTAAGACTTAAATCCACCTGCAGTTACCCACTTCAAGGGTGGCTGTGAATTTGTGTGTTTCCTTTAAATCATTCTTATGCAGGTTAAGTCAACTCTACATTTCAGCAAATTCTCACCAGTGGTTAGGTGTTGTTAGCTAGTTTCACAAACATTGCAGTTGCCAGTAAAAACGATGGTGCATTTTGTCAAATGAATGTCTAAAATGATTTGTTCAGAAGGTACAGTGTGTATGTGTTAAAAAAAAAAAAAAAAACTGCTTCACACACACACAAACATCAAGCACGGCAAAGTTCTCCCGACTGCATGAGCGCTCCCTTTCATGCATGCGTCTGCATGGTATATAATGTTTTTCTGCATCTTTTTTTGAAGTTGAATTATTTTGCACATTTCGATGTGTATGAACACCAGCCTCATTCTGTTGCACATTGTGGACATGTTCTGTTCTACCCACATTTGACATGTATTTTTCTTTCCATGAAATTATATTACCGCTGCCATTTCAGTGTTTCAGCAAAAATACATCGACACATTTGAATGTACAGCACTTTTACGAGCAGACGATCTGTGACACATTTCTTCCTCTATCTTCAAAGGAGCTAGGTTGGTCTCATTTCAGCTCATCAGATCATACTAGTTGATTTATCTGAACTGTATCTGTCCATGACCCATTCAGGATGCTGACACACTGTGTAGAGGATTCATGTGATCACAGTGTGTGATATTTGACCTTGTAAATACAGAGGTAGTGTTTGTATGTTATTAGCGACTGGTTCTTGGTTTGTTGAATGCCACATGTCTCCCCTGGGTCTCTGCTCAGTATGTATCTGCTAAAGATGTTCTGTTGTTTTTGTTCACTCTCCTCTTTCTCCTCATGCCAGCACTGGCTGGCATCTCCAGTGGGGGCACATGGCTGTGATGTGTCAGAATGGCTGAGTACTGTGAACCACCTGGATATTATATTAGTAGGCGGCCCTCCAGTAGTTGTAAGCCCCTACAGATAGTACCACACCTGAATAGATGTTTTGCAAAGTACAGATAAAATAAACGAGTTTACAGTTGCTCCCTTGCGCTTCATAGCTCCAGCTCCTCCTCAGCCAAGCGTTATGTAGCTCAGCCTAGCTGCTTGCTTTCCCTACAAGGACACAGTCATAATATCAGGCTAGGCCGGCTAGATTAAAGCACACATGAAATGTAACTCTTTAATATGAACAGTTCAATGTATTATTCAAGACAGGATCTAAAATCCTTTTTTAATGAAAGTAAAAGCACTGAAATGGTGTGATCTCAGAAATCATGACACTAATTACCAATAGACGTTGACTGTACAGTAGCTGTTGGCCACTGATAAGACTTCTGACCCAGCCATGTTTAATACTGATCAGAGTTATAATCTCCTTCACTGGTCATACGGAGCGTTCCGCGTTGATGCCCTTTACAACCCTCCTCCAACAACAGTTGTGTTCTGTAACATTTAAACACTTTGCCTTTACTTTCAACTTCCTTCCTCCCTTCCTCTCTCTCCTTCCTTCTCTCCTATCCTCCACCCCTACCGTCCCTCCCTCGCTCCCCCTTTTCTAGCAGCCGCCCCCATCAGAGGACGCGCCCCCGCGGCCCAAATCTGGTAACGTTCAGCAAAGGCTGCAAACACTGCGGATTGCCACGCGCTTTTACTGCGCCATGAAACACGTAAGAGATGTAAGAGAACCAGGGCTCATATACCAGGCATGATCTATGAAACCAACCTTATTCTATTGTTTGATCTGATTATTATCATTTTGCACAGCCGAGCATTTTCGTTCCCTCGTCTTCTCCAAGCTGATCCACATTTAAAGGCCATATTTTACTCACTTTTCATCCATTACAGTCACCCTCAGCTCAGCCTGTCACAAATGTCCATTTAGATTTGTATTCCAATTTAAAGCTGTACATACATGATAAAGAGAATTAGTCTCTTAAAGGATGAGAATTCCTGGCTCCGTGTCCTGCAGCCTTTGTATTCTGAAATCCAAAGTATTTGGCTGAAGATGAGCAGAAACTCTTGGAAAAGAGATGAGTCGGGTTTTTTTTCTAAGGCTGTATTCATGCCAAAGGAACAGTGACTCTGGACAGTTATTTTTAATATCCGCAGTCATCTGAGATAAGTAGCATTTTAAGGGCACTCCATATTCTAGGTATCTCATAGTAAATACTGTAATGAACTGTGTCGCAGTTCTTAGTTTGTTCGTAGTCCTGGGGGAACATCGCCTTCAGTTTTCTTGAAATAATAGCCATGCAAATGAACGCCACAATGCGTTCAGACATGTTAACGTCATTGAAAGGGCTGCAAAGGTTTGGCCATTAAAGGTAACATTTTAGAGAATCATGTGGGTGCAAATAATGAGGAGCACCTTTTTTATAGTTTCCTCTCCGCATTAATAATTTCCATCAAATAGTTTTTCAAAAGAAAGCACTTCACATTTGAAAATAGTTGAAAACCTTGTAATTGTATTTTTAACCTCCGAGCTTACAATTTAAAAAACTGTGCATCACTGACATGAAGTCCCTTTTGTGGAAGATAATCTCTATTAGCTGTAGCTTTATCCTTTAGAGGCAGCGTCACACCAACACCCCTTTTCCAACTTTTTGGCAGCAGAAAGAAATGAAACAAGTTCAGTTGTATCAGTCGGGGAGAGACATTTGACCATCACACTGCTTTACGGGTTTCATCACAAAGTACTCGCTGTCTCTGGTGTCTTTCTGTTTTTCTGCTGCCTCGGTGTAGTATCCCACTGACAAGTCCGACCCATTTCATTTTCAGTCATTTAAATAAACTGGCCGACTGATGGCATCCAATGCATGACTGGGAGAAAGCATGACATGTAATGAACCTGTAAGACGACTGACCACGTGTGGCATGATGGCAATAAGACACCGTTGTAAATGAAAGTACAGAAAGATGAATGAGTGGAAGAGTTGAGGTGTCATTTAAGATGACAGGCCTGTTAAATGTTTCAGGTTATGTTCACTCCTTGCAGTCAGTTTTATGTTGTCCTTGTTTACTTTTTATGTTGCATCTAATCTCAGTCTAACAAATACATCCCATATTGATTCAAATCTGAGGTCTATGTCTGTTTATATGTGTGTTAAAAAGTCCGACATTGTGATATGTATCCTCTGTCTTTATTTGTGTTAAGATGTTCTATGTATGTGTGTGTTTGTGTGTGTGTGTGTGTGTGTGTGTGTGTGTTGTCTGAGCTCATTCTAATGCTATAGAGCGCTGCTGTGTTGCTGCTCTTCTCCTGCTGCCATAGAAACTCTGTAGTAGCTAATCTGCTGCTGCCACCCTGTTACCACATTTCCTGCTCTCTTCTTCCTCAATGACTTAAAAAGTCAGTTCCTCCTCATATAACACCTCTTCCCCCTACAGGCTGAGAAAAAAATGAAACCCAGTAGAGAGACACTTTAATAGGACACTCCTTCATACCTGTGCTTGTAGGCTGGATAATGTGGGAATCAGTCACATAGATGGAGTCTACAAGCTTTTCAGAGATTAAAAAAAGGGGGTTACATTAAATACAAACAGAAGTCTGGTTTCAGGGAAGCGTCAATTAAGGACACATTTTTATGATATATCGTGTAGGTATAGGTCATCAAAATGATGAGGAAACGATACTGTGCCGAGGCAGAACCAGTGCCAACGTGGCTCTGAGTTCCACAGCCTTTTTTTTTCTGACGCTAAGTGTGTGGATCCAGCAGATGCATTTCAAAGCTGTCTAAATTTCTGTGCAATTTGCCTCTAAAAGATGGCGTTTTCATGGGTTTGGTGGTACTGAGAGGCAACACTGTAAACATTTTGGAAGTGCATCAGATGGATCTGTACCCTGCTGTGAGCATGCTGCATGTACTGGTGTACACAGTCAAAGCATTTAGCGTGGGGAGAGGCCAGCCTTGGTTTGGACAGACTGCCTGTACTTTGTTAGCCAACTCAAAACTTCTATATGCTTCATTGGAATCACGCAGGCTTATCTAACAAACCACGGGCTCAAAGCCTCATTTTGGTATTTTGGTATTTCAACATGCAGGCTTGTCTTGTCAGGCAGTTGCATTTAAACACACTTTGGATGAGACTACTGTCCACGATTAGAAATAATCTTTGTCTTTATGCATTTTGAAATACCCCGTAGTTCTTTTTGAACTAGACAGCTGTATGCTATCGTCTAGTCCTTTATAATAACACTAACAGTCTATTCAATCATGGAGGTATTCTGGGGAAAAAAGTGAAGAACAACAATCCTGGTGTCCCTGCACTGAGTCTATTTTAAATCTAGTAAATCAAAACATTTGTCTATATTTTTTTACCTTAATCTAAGATTTCTCAATCAGTTGTGAAATACTTCAATCATTTAAGCTTTGTGCAATGGTTAGATAAATATGTATGAACAGTGATTCATCCTGTAAAACAAAAACATTTGATCTGAGCATCAGAGTTATGTCACATTTTTGCCCAGATGTTCTGCCTACAGTCCCGTTGTCTGAGGTTTGTGTTGGCGTTTCTGTGGTGTTTATTTGGTTGCTAATTTCTGATGCTAATGGGCAGGCCAAGGAGCTGCCCACCTACAAGGACAATGACTTCATCAATGATGGGCAGAAGATCCACATTGATGACGAGAACAAGAAAATGTTCCTGGAGAAGCTCAGGAAAGATGTGGAGGTACGTGTTCAAAAATAATCTTTGACTTGCATTCACCTACAAATGAAAGAAACTGGTATGTTGTCATTTATAAAATTAATATAGCGGAGCAAAGCTTTTTAGTGTGGCTTCAGAAAAACAGATTTCAGGAGCTCTGAGTAAAATGGGAATCTCATATCTCCCCTAAACACCAATCCTTTGTTTAAGCTGGTTTACTTCAGTTGAAAACACCTTATGTCTGTTTTTTCTGTTTATTTATGTTTTTTTCTTAGTTTGTTTTATTATAATAATTATAATACACATGGTCCCTCAGTAAACACACTCCTCCTGTCTCCTCTTTCGCTTTTATTTCCTCTTCTGTCCTTCCGTCTGTTCCCCCCCCCCTCCCCCCTCAGTTCCTGGCCCAGCTGAAGCTCATGGACTACAGTCTGCTGGTGGGAATCCACGACGTGGAGCGGGCCGAGCAGGAAGATGTGGAGAGCGAGGACAACGAGGCCGAGGACGAGGGAGAAAGTGACGGAGGGGGCATCGGAACGCCCCCTGACAGTCCCAGTAACACCCTGGACAGCACCAAGCCCCTGTCACCTGGAGAGTTTGACCCCAGCATTGATGTCTACGCCATCAAAAGCAATGAGAGTCAGTAGCCAAACGCTATATTTATCAGCCTTAAAATACTTTCTAAACTACAACCCCTGCTGCACAAGGGCCGTATTCATCAGCTCAGTCCAAACTAAAGAAGTTAGAGCTCCCCCTACTGGGTATTGTAGTTTTCATTTCAGTCATCAGTCATGCTGCTGTCAAAAAAAATCTTCCTGATTCCAAGATCCTTCTCCTAACCTTTAAAGCCCTGCATGGCGTTTCACCATCTTAGTCATTGGAGCTTTTTTCACATTATACAAGAAAGTTTTAAACATTTAATATTCAGATAGAAAAACTAGATCAAACATGACTAAAACTCTGATGATTTTATATCGGGGATTTTATTTGGATTTGTACGGTAAGTAGTACGTCCAAATGTCCCTTCACTTTTTTTTTTTTTTTTTTAATGTAGTTGTTTATTTTTCAATATTTTATTTCATTAATCTGCATACTTTCATTCTTTCGCCAGATATCTGTCGTCTATTTTCCTTTTCATTTCAAAGTGTATTGGGAGATTGGCACGTGGTGATTCTACACTTTGAATGCATTTGATTGGTTGATCATTTCAAAGTATTTTTTGTTCCTCAAAGTAAGCACGCACGGGTTCTCATTCAGGGTGCATTTGTTTTAAACCACAGGTGCTCCCAGGAAGGAGGTGTACTTCATGGCTGTCATAGACATCCTGCAGCATTACGACGCCAAGAAGAAAGCTGCCCACGCCGCCAAGACTGTCAAACACGGGGTACGCTGCAGTGTATAAAACCACTTCAATAATATTCACAAGTAAAATAGTGATTGAAAAAGTGAATTGGCTAATATGCCGCATGTGAAGAATGATAGTTTTCTGTATGTCCCTCTACAGGCCGGAGCAGAGATCTCCACGGTGAACCCAGAGCAGTACTCGAAGAGATTTTACGATTTCATCACCACTATCCTGTCATAGCCTCGAGGAGCGACAGGAGGCACACGGGCACATGAGAGAGGGGGAGGGCAAGCAGGGAGGAGGGCAGGGAAGAGAGTAAAAAAAAAAACATCCAGAGGCTGAACGAATCAGGCGCTGTGATGGCTTTGTGTCACCCTCACTCCTTGTTTGTCACTCCCCCTTTAGCGGGGTGCCACGCTCTGCAGCTAAACTAAAACCCATCATTCGTTTACATTTAACCTCTCCATGTTGAGTTATGTTCATGTGTTACATTGGATGATAAGGGTGTTTAAAGCAAGTGTTCAAGTCATTACTTTTTTTTTTTTTTTTTTTTTTTTTTTTACATCATATGTTTTTGTCTGTCTTGTTTATGTGGGAATATGGCTTTTTTAATCGCCTCTATTACAACATCCAGCACCCTATTTGTTTTTTGTATGTTTGTGTTAGTCTGTTTTGATGTTAAGGGGAGGTAGGGGGGAGGATATGACGCGTGCAGAACGGGGAGTACAGATTACGACACACATGGAGGTTCCTCTAAAAAATAAAAAAAAAAGAGGCTCAGGCGAGACCTTATTAGGACCTTCATGCTGAACTTCGCCTAATGCAATCGCTTCGATTCAGGAAGTAGGACGCAGTCTTCCAATAGGCCAACTGCCAGAACCCCATCCAAATGCTACACAAGTACTCAGCCAAACCAAACTTCCCATTTGAGCTCCCCCGCCGTCACTCACCCTTTAGACATCTCCCCTTCCCCTCTTGGTCCGTCGTGTACAGTCATTAGATTGAGCTTCTGGGTTATCCTCTTGCCACCGACTCGTCAAACAAAAACTGAGATGAGTTCACTTGTCGCAGTAAATTGTACCGCTCGTTTCCAGCACTAGTTGCACCTCAGTAGTCGTCAGTGTACTTGCAGGGACTCTGCATATGTCGGGCATTGTTAGTTTGGTTTTTTGTTCCTGTGGCAGGAAATCACAAAGAAGTCCTGTGTGGCTGCTGATATATCTTTGTTAAAGGGTGTCACATCCAAACATCAGCAGCCCCTTGACCTTCTGTTGCCATCAGCACCTTATGAGTGAAATCAAAACAAGTTGCACTTTTATTTGTTAGTAGAGGTTAGGAGCTCTGGTTCTGTTACATGCGCTGCAACATAGAGGAAAGAAAGAATTTCATCTTTAGTGGCCGGGTATCTAATCCTGTCTTCTCCACTGTTTCTCACCTATGGGTGCTTCTTACCGCTCGGATTGGTTTGGAAGAAATTACTGCAATATTAAACGAGGAGAGTGGATGAGTTCTGTGCACAGGGCTTTTTGTAAACTAACCTTTCCAATCCTTTCCGAGAAGCACTCTGTGGTCGTGCTGGGTTTGGTGTGACTGAGCGTTCAGGGCAGACAGAAGACTGTTTACCTCCAGCGTCATACCATCACACACCCAATGATGGCGAGTGACGTGCGTGTCAGTGTTCATAAAGAGGGGAGAAGGAAAAGGGGGGAGGAGGGAGGCCGGGAAGAAAAGCTCCGTGTTATAAAGTCATTAACACGATCGGCATCGTTCTCTTCTCTAACCTCCGCTGTGAGTCTCTTATTCATTGTGTTCGTCGTGTTGTTATTGTTGACATTTTTTAAACGGTGGTTTATCTGTGTTTGAATTTGGCCGTTTTATGCATTGATGTGATTATCTTTTTTTTTTTCTTTTTTTTTTCTGAGTTTTTTTTTGTCTATTTTGCACAAGAGGAAAAGGAACCAAATGTTACAAATACGATCCCAATTAGTCGATATGGTCTTAACAAGGGAAATGCAATATACGTGTATGTAAGTGAGAAACGTTGTTGTGCGTGTGATGTTGTGTATCACTTCTGGATAACCAACTAAAACAAGTCAAGTCGTCCTCGTTGACTATTCTAACCCATTCGAAAGCTTCCATCACGATGTGTTTGTTTCAAATCTTCAGATTATATTCACATTTATATTTTTACATTGGATTTTAGTCATGAAATGTAGTTGTATTTAAACAAGGAGCCACCCTTTGGAAACGACTGACGGTGCTGTGGTAAATGAAGAATGATACTGCTTGAATTTATACTATGCTTACTATAGATGTACCTAAAAGAAAAAGTCAAAAAAAAAATGCATGTCACAGGACTACGTTTCCTTTTCCCTCTCTAAGTGTGTGTTGTTAGCTGTTCAGGTTCTTTGTGTCCGCACACTTTAACCAGATTTGTTAGCTGTTCGGTCGTAAACTAGTCCCTACCATGCTTTAAATAACTGTTTTTCATTGTATACACTGTGCAAGATGTGTGCCTTTATACTCCAAAATTATTTAATTTTATATTTTGTAATCTTTTTTTAAAACAAAGGTTATTTTAATAATAGGGTGTTTACTTTGACATGCATTATTTGTTCAACCCCTCCCCGCGTCTTCAACCCTATTTACATTTCTGCAGACACATCAACAAAACTATGAACAGACAACAGAGTTCAATAGCTGTCTTAAATTTAAATATGGTTGATGAGCTTCAATTCTGTCAAGTCAAAATCCATAAATCTGACTATTCCGTGTGTGCAGGCGTCCTTTTTTCGTCTGCTGATATTAATCCCTTGTTCCTTCACGCTGGTCCTGCCTTTATAAAGAACGTGCGTGCGTGTGCGTGTGTGTGTGTGTGTGTGTGAAGTGGATCGTGGAACGTGATTGTGTTTCGACGTGCTTCCCCCTCCACCTCAGGAGTCTGTCAGCATCTTTATCATATTAACCAAACTCCCAAAGGCGCAATCACATTTCAGGAATGTGACTTGATTTTTCATTGTTTTGTCCCAAAATTTCACTTCAGTGTACAGCTCCTATTCATTTCTGCAACACGTTTTTGTTCTCTTGCTTCCATCTTTGTTTGTCCTGCCCAGACTGCCTGCGTGTTATCAGGGAGGTTTTTCAGCTGATAGATCATCCTGAGTCAGTGGTTATTTGATATTTCTGTGTTCTTCACTATTAATCGGATGTTTTGTTTCTGTTGTCATATAGCTCAAACTGTACATAAGATGTGTCATAAAGAAAACATCTTCCAGTATTCTTTGCTCTGTTGGGCCCTGGAGGCTGAAGCATAAACAAGTAGAAAACAGAGCAGTGCATGCTGGGAGACAGAGTTTTCCTGTGTTCTGTTTTGGGAAATATTAACTCTGGGTCTCATGTGAGGAAGGGCTATAATGATACCAGACTTTAACAGATGCAAATGAATGAAAATAATAACACACACGCCCTGCAGATGTACCTTCAAAGTGAATACGTCCTCGCTTTGGGGACTTCTCTCATGAATGAGCCACTTCAACATGCGGCCACCGTTAACTTGCCAAAAGCGTCTTTCAGCAGTCAGAACTTACCCCACATGAGCTTGAAGAACATTGTGTAATGTGTAAAACGTGTCTGTTTGAAACTGAATTTGTTTTGGTGTTTGTTTTTTTTTAACATGTAATGGGAGATGGAGCGTGGTATGCATTGCTGATTTGTGAACATGTCAAAAAGTGTGTTTGTTTGCTTTTTCAAGTGTTAAGGGAAAGTTGGATTAAAAATGCAAATAACCAGAAGCAATGCAAGGTCTGCCGAGATGGGGACAAAAGAATTTGGCCTCAAAATAAATTTAAAAACATCAATATATCAATGTCACAACAAAAAAAATTATATATATATAATATACTGTATATATATAATTGTCTTTAAGACCTCTTCTAAAAGACTAATGCATTGGTTAAAGTGAGTGTGCGTGCGTGCGTGCGTGTGTGCGTGTGCGTGTGTGTGTGTGTGCGTGCGTGCGTGTAGCTGTCTGACAATGGTTGATGGGAGTTCCCTTTCAGTGGCAGAGAGGCCAAAATGTTGATGTATGTGTATTGGTCTTCACATTTACTGATGATGATAATAATAATACACTCCATTCCATAAGCGTCACTCAAAACAATTAAAGCACTTGTTCTGCTGAACTCTAAGGCTGCCGGAAGATTTTTTTCTCTCTCTGTTCACGGTTCTACTGCATGTTCAAATCTTTGTTTTTCTGTGTTTGCTCTACACAGGTAGGCCCACTCAATTTGACTTGACCATGTTTGGTTCATAAGCTCTGTTATGGAAGATAAGAAAATAAGATTTTAGTACCAAAAGCTGAAGAAGGAGAGCTCGGTGTTACTTGATTGTTTTTTTTTTTATTGCAGGCTACACACAAAAAAAGAAAGAAAGACAATTAGTTACTGATTTTTCTAACCTCGTCCATCAATTCCCAGGAAAACAATAGCCCAAAATATGTCGACCAATATTTGAAGTAAGAATTTAATTTAATTTAATTTAGAAAACAATTGATGAAAAAATCCAGATTTAAATAATTGTACAAAATATTTAATCTTGCCTTTTAACTAAAGCTAATTTATTTTTTGTTTTTTCAGATAAGCGACATGCAACCTGTTATATAACCGTTAGTTATTACCAGGGGGAGTCTCGCTTTGGGAATAAATCTGCAACTGTGCCGCCGCAACAAAAGAAATGTTTACTGTGAGTCTGATATAAAATCACTTTAATCAATCGCTAATATGCACTTCCTATCATTCTCACATTTTAAATGATCAAATAGCCTTAAACAGACTCGTGCGTTAGGGAGAGTTGTGTGGCTGCACTTTTCTTTGATGGGAAATCCCAAACACTAAACAAGCAGGATAATAAACCCCCTTTTCATCCACTTTGAGATAACACACTTGAATTACTTAGACTGAAAAAAAAATCACTTTCAAATTAAAATCAGGCTGATTTTTTTCATCTGTATTTTTTTAAACCCTAGTCTTGCTTGTTCGTATTATATAGGCAACTCCTTTTTTATTAGTGTAGCCTTATGCAGTAGGTCATATTTTGATCCGAGAGATAGACGATTCAGCGAGCGAAAACAGTGATCTTTAAACTCTCAAATCACGACCCACGCTCCTACTCATCCCAATGATCAGTTTTAAGACCTGCACTAAAAATGAGTCCTGTCAATTCAACTTTAAATGTTTTAAGATAAAAAAAAAGGCAGCTGGCCTGTCTTCATATAGCATTGAAATTAAAATCAAAGCAGTTTTTCCTCTTTGGTAAATCGCTACACAAAGGGAATCTTACATTTTAAAACAGGTTATTGAGGGTAAAAAAAAAAAAACACGGACTTGTTTTTCAGTTCATTTTATATTTAAATCTTACGATTCCCTAAACCGCAAACCGAATTAATACAGTAGGCTATCCGGTGTGATTTATTTAAGTGCAGACTGTTTATTAATCCTTATTATGCTACATTATTTATTTAATTTAATGACGGAAAAGGGGTGATCACAGTCTTTAAATGTCTTCGTTTCTATCAGATGATGATCTATAGGCTTTTTAATGTATTTGTTGATGATGAAATTTAACCCACTCTGCTTTTAAAACGGGTTCAAGAGGAGGGGGGGGAATCGTGTAGCCTAACCCAGCAAGACCCGAGTCTTGTTGCTGCATTATGAATGGTAGTATGGATATAAGATCAGATCTATAAAGTGAGGAGGGGGAGGTGGCAGCTGCAGCCAGACCATGTTGCGCTCTCTGCTGCGGTGAGAGGCGGAGGCTCGTTGGGCTCATTTGCACCGTCAGTACAATGTGGAGAACAAGCAGAGACAAACCAGCAGACAATAAACAAAGAGCGGCTCGCCATGTGCGCTGCAGCTGCTCACACACACACACATGCATACACACACTCAAACACACACTACACAACTGAACTGCAGTGAGGCGCGACAGCCACCAGGGGGCACTCCGAACCCTGCAAACACAGTGAAGGCGGAGATAGACGGATGTGATCCCATGAAGCCTACACAGTTTCTCCTCGTTTTATTTATGGTGATTAAAATGTGTGTGAATAATTAATACTCCTCAGTGAAGAGGGCTGCTCTTAAACAGGCTGGTTAAGTGTTCTCCAGCAAAACACTCGTTTCCTCTACCTCCAGTCGTATGTCCTGATCCTGGCCTTGACCTCCTCATAGTAGTTTTCCTGAAGCGTCACATTGTTTCAGACTGTATGATCTGATACGTTCTCCACCTTGTTGGCCTTTATTTCATATTTATAGTATCAAAACACAGCATGTGTCCATCCCACTAAAAGCTGCAGGAGCGCTCCCTACCAACAGGAATATAAATTGAAAAATGTTGACCAAAAACAATAATAGCCTAAATATACAACGCCTATTATGACTCAGCGTATTTCACTGTTAGGACACGTGCACAGTACATCTTAACATTTAAACAGGATGTTTAATGTGAGCTGATGTCAGGCTGGTTGGTAGTTCTCTAACCGCTCCAACAAGACCTCTGAGTATCCAGGGGAGTAGTACCTGCAAACACACAAACACACACACTGTCAATATATTTCATGTAATCAGGATTTTTGTCTATTTGAACATTGATAATGAATATGCTGCTTAATTATTTATTTTTTACTGTACATAACCCCAATTGTATGTATCATTTTTTATTTGTTTTACCTTGGTGTATTTTTCTCTTTCGTTGTATTGTTATTTACAAAGGCTCACGTTTATTGTTTAGGCATTTTACTATTTAATAATCTGAAAACAAGCCCTACCGTTTTTTAAGATTAAAAGGTTAATGGTTGTTACTGTACAGATTTGACTAAAGATTTCATTAAGAAGCATAACAGTGGCAGCTAAAAGCCTGCTGATGGATCAGCAAGCAGCTCTGAAATAACTACTGTCTCTACAGTGATGTGAGCAGATCAGTCACTCAATTACTGTTTACATTTCAGATGGTGTTCAAAGCACAGAGTTATGATGTCAACAAAGTATGTTCTCTAGTGTGTGTGTGGGTGAGTGTGTGTGTGTGTGTGTGAGTGTGTGATGAACACACCTGACTATCTCCTCGGGGAAGCAGCTGTTGATGGCGTTGATGTGCTCCTGCAGAACAGATCCGGGCTCAGCCTCGATCTCCTGCACCTTCTTCAGCCCGCCACTGGTCACGAACAGACGGCGCGCTTTACTGTCATGAGGCAGCACCTTAAAGAAGAAGAAAGATATAGATATGAACATCGGTTTAGAGATTCTGAAATGCAGACCGGTGATTCAGGTAGTGGACTTGCACCCCTTACCTTGCTGAACTGGCAGACGACATGTTTGAGGATGTCGCTTGGAGCGTCGTAAAGGAGCGGCTCCAGTCCTGGCAGGTAGGTGCACTTCTGCAAGATGCTCTTCAGAGCCTTTTTACTCTGAGGGGCACAAATCGCATTACATTCACATCGTTCTGTCTTCATTGCGGTGCTCGTCTGGTTCTGTTTTGGGAATCTGTTGTTGAATTTTGATGTATTTTAAAGGCCCATCCAGGGACGGGCGTTGCAAATGAGCTCAGGCTATAAATGCTATATGTGTGGCATCAGTTGACTTGTTCCACACGTGTCCCTATACAAATAAACATTCAATAAATCACCTTCCCTTTCTCTAAAAAAAACTTTTCTAAGCTATCTTTACATCAAGATTTTATACCAAAAATGAATACGCTCTAATGTATGACTTAAGAAGAGCTTTCTTTTCCTTTTTTTAATGCCAGCTATAAATACTCTTTAGACTTACTTCAATTACTAGCTGTTTGTATTTTGTAAAAGGAAATTAAAGACGTATGTGTTTACTGTTGGTTTACACTGATCTAAAAAATGTGATAAGACAGCAGAAACTAGAATGCATCACTTCTTTTCAGGAAGTAAAAGATGAGCAAACTGTTTCTGTTTCACTTCAGTTGTTACATGTGTTATGAGCCTGCTCTAATAAAATGGTTTTTAATGCACTTTTATCAAGCTGCACTGTAGCCGCCCTCACTTTGGCCTGCAGGTCCTCTGAGCTGCCAGCATCCATGTACAGCTGCAGCAGTTTGGGGAGCAGGTTAGCAGTGGCCACCGCCTTGGCGTGCTCAGGGGTGTGACGACCAATCTGACCGATTGACCAGACTGTGGCCGCCTTGACGTGGTGTTCGGGCTCCTCAGACAGACAAAGGGACAGCTGTGGCACCCCCTTCAGGACAGGAGGACACACAGCACAACAGGACCAGTTCAGTAAATGTGACCTACATACTGGAGCTGAAGAATCCCTCTGATTTAAGTGGTGGGTGTAACTGTCACATGACTGGTTGAGGGACATTAGAGGAAAGATACACACACACACACACACACACACACACCTTGGAGAGAATGACAGCCATGGCGAGGTTCTCACTGTGAACTGCCACATATCCCAGCATCATGATCCCGGGCAATCGTAGGTTTCCATGGCAATTGCCCAGATAGTCTATCACTGCTGCCATGCCACCATAATTCACAATCACCTGGGAGAGCTGAAAACATGCATGTATTTACATAACTTTGAATCAGTGTGTGTGTGTGTGTGTGTGTGTGTGTGTGTGTGTGTGTGTGTGTGTGTGTGTGTGTGTGTGTGTGTGTGTGTGTGTGTGTGTGTGTGTGTGTGTGTGTGTGTGTGTGTGTGTGTGTGTGTGTGTGTGTGTGTTTGCGTTTGCAGCAGTATACCTCTGGGGTGTGTTTGACCACCTCCCTCATCAGGGTGCTGATGTTCTTCTTTACATACTCATCCTGGTCTCTGAGGCAGACCATGGCAGCGGGGAAGATCTCCGCCTCAATCACCATCTCTGCCAGACTGACGGAGTGTTTACTGATCTGACTGAGGGCCGAGAACACCTGCCTCTGCAGGGAAACACAGACAGGTGGATTAGTGAATTAACCTTCATACAGCCAGCAGCTATTTGAATTGTTACTGTTCTTTACTACGAAGTGAAACTGTTGGTTTTGCTCCTGACATATTTTATGATGCAATAAAATAACTTTAAAAGTTAAGAAACCTACCTACAGCTAATGTTTAGAATGAAAAAGACACCCTTTGGATTCTTCATAATTCTGTTGAGTTTCGAAAATGTCGACTGAATTTTTGTCGACCAGTTTGGCAGCTTTTATTTTTTTACACATATAATCTGAAATCCATATCCAAAATGTTGATTCCTGTCTTATTGATATGTACACAATGCAAACAAAAATACAGACACAAAATTACAAATCAATAACTATGACAAAGAATCTTCCCTAAAAATTCAAATAAATACTTTAAGTCATCGGGTATCTTCAAGAAGATTAGAGACAAAGATGTCAAATTCCCTGAAACAATTTCCCAATTAAATGGTGAATGAAGTACAAGAGCTCCAAAGATGGAGTGAAAAAGATCAAGAGGATAAAAACATGAGATAAATGATTTGAAAAATGAGTTAGTTTGCTTCTTCAGTCATTTTTGAAAAAAAGTGAGAGAAGTTCAAAAAGCTCCTCTTTACTAAAGAAAATTGTTTTAATGATGAATTATTATTTGATTATAAAACAGTAACTTAATTTGACAGGAAAAGACCGTGCAGAGTAAAAGATTCATAATTGTATTAATAAGAAAAAGATTGTCATCAATTATAAAAGCAATAAAGAGCACTTGGTTATCATGTTTTTTTAAGTATACTTGTAAATATTTCACTTTTTTCTCAAAGTGAGGAAAAAGAGTTACTTTAATTGAATATCTAAAATAAACCCAGCTTCTGTCCTCTGAGCTGGCCTACCTTCAGCTTGGCATCTGGGCTGAGGATCATCTGTGCGAGGTGAGCGATGGCTCCACTCTCCACCACAGTCTGAGCCAGCTCTGGTGTGTGTTTGCAGATGTCACTGAGGGTGGAGGCTGCGATGCGTTTGAGGGCCACCTCGGGCTCCAGAAGACAAAGCACCAGCAGAGGGACAGCGCCCGCATCCACAACTGACTGAGACAACGCTGCAGGGTGACAAACATGACAAAGAATGGTATTTTAAGCATCTAGACTATGAAGTTTCTGACAACCAATAAAGCAACAACAACAAAAAAGGCAGAGGGAATCAAAGAAAACCGGAAGTGTCAGTGTGTCTAACATGCGTTGTGTCGTGCGATGTAACCCAGGGCCCAAGCAGCGGCCTCCTTCACCCCAGGGTCAAACTCTTCCAGGCAGAGAACCAGGGCATCCACCCCCCCAGAGGCCACCACAGACTGGGCCAGCTGGGGTGAGTGTTTGGCAACTGCACGCAGCACAAACGCTGCTGTCTTCTTGTAGAACCTCTGTGGAAGAAAAAAAAACACACACACACACACACACACACACACACACTGTTTTTAAGAATTGAGATACAGGCCATATTGTTCTGTGATTTCAAAGCAAACATTTTATTTACCCATGTGTTTTCTTAAATGAGTCAATTATTTTAATCATCTCATGTATCCTAGAGTTTCCAGGTGTAGCCTACTTTTTAACCCTCGTGTTTTGTAGACTTAAATTCCTCCATGTTTGGGGTCCCTCAACCTTATGGTGTATGTGTTAATTTATTACACACTTGAATACAGTAATCAATACTTTTCCTTTGAACACAGTATTTTATATCAAAATTACAAGATAAAAAATATTTTTATGTGGAGCTTTAAAGAAAGACCCTGGGGCCTTTACATATTCCGCGTACACACTGGTTTTGATGGAGCCAGCTGCTTACCACCTCTGAAATCAGCATCGTTTTGATCTTCATATTTTAGCCTTCATACACTTTAATTGAAAGCGCTGGCTTATGTTACATAAAATGTTTACAAATGAAAGCTTAATAGGGTCACATTAGAATTTGATCATGACTCTTCTGATTAATAACAAGAACTGAGCCTTGTCATCCTCCTCTCTGAGCCTGTGAGTGGGCTAAGAGATGGTAAAGGGCTTTTAGGTATTCAAGTAGCCCCCCAGGCAAACTGCCAAGTTAGCCCAAAACACACTCTCACAGTCAAGAGGGGTGACCCTTGGGTCCTGCAGGGTGACAATGTCTGTCTGTCTGTCTCTGTCTGTCTGTCTGTCTGTCTGTCTGTCTGTCAGAAGCTGTAACCCTGTAGACACACACACCAGCATCTACAGGCTGAAGATGAAAAAACCTGTCTGTGGTAAACGAGCATGTATATGGTCAAAGGATGAGATACTGACGTTCTGTGAGGCCAGGGAGTGGACCAGGTGAGGCAGGATGTCTTCCTTCACCACAGCCTCAGCCAGGTCATCACTGTGGTCTGCCAGGCGGCCCAAAGCCAGAGCTGCCGTCTGCTGGACGCTGGGGACCACATCCAGCATCAGGGGGCGCAGCAGTGACATCACACCTGCAGCACAGGAGGAGAGGGAAGGGGGGAGTAGGCTAAACAACTACTGGAAATAGCAGCCATTGCTGACGTAGACGTATTCCACAATTTCCCAGTTTGGGATCAATAAAGTAATTCTATTCTATTCTATTATTTGAATTTCTTACCAGCATTTTGGAGGATTTCTATGTTTTGCTGCCTGGATGCCAGGTCAGCAACTGTTTGCACAAACTGCATTCTTGATTTCTGATACTGCTCAAAAACTACAAAGCAAAAACAAACAGGGAAACAAAGTTGACGTTTTCGTTGAATTTGCCTTGAATATTTCACATTGGCTAACGAGTCTCACCTTGAATGATCTGCCGTTGACTCATTGTTACCAAGAAGGAAAAAGCCTCTTCCTATGGATTTATTTTCACCAAAATTACTTTTTTTCCGTCTAGAAAATGCACTGAATTTATCGCAGGCCAGTGTAGCGATTCTCCAGTCCGTCTCCAGGTTTGTGTTAGGTAGTGTTGTTATTAAGTGTTACCGCGGTAACGGACCGGAAGCTCTTGCTACAGCCGAAGACCGTCTATTGTATAGAGTACTCACTCTGGTGCTTGAAGCGTTCCAGTTATATATTCAGCGTGAGAGCTCTGTGTGGTTTCATCACCTTTGCTATTTCTGTGTTAGTTCCCGCTTAATCCCAACCGCGGATATGTCGCCCATTTTCATAATAGTTATTCTCCACATGTGAAAGGGTATGGCAAGCCGTTAAGGAAATTAATATATTGAATGAAGTCTGAATATATTGAATGAAACTTTGAATATATGGAATGAAACTTTTAATATATTGAATGAAACTTTGAATATATGAATGAAGTCTGAATATATTGAATGAAACTTTGAATATATGGAATGAAGTCTGAATATATTGAATGAAACTTTGAATATATTGAATGAAACTTTGAATATATTGATTGAAATTTAGGAATATATTGAATGAAGTCTGAATATATGGAATGGAAGCTGATTTCAATTCTCCAAATCCACCAGTTTCATTGTTGTCATCAAAAAGACACCCTGCTGAATTTGCTGGTTTTGCAAATGACATCAGCTGAAATATATCAATACTTTGTTGAACTTCAAAAGTCTTTTGAAGCAGCTGTTAATACTCAAAATTATATGAATAATGTGGAATGTAGAATGCATCACCTTGAAGATCATAGTTCAATTATTGGAACATTTTTACTGCGTATGAGTAGTAATACTCAACAAAACATTGCTGAGCGCACCTTGTGCATCCAGCTTTACAGAATTTTTTAGTCTCTTACTGAGATGTAAGCTGAAACAACACAACGGACTTCCATTCCATATATTCAAAGTTTCATTCCATATATTCAAAGTTTCATTCCATATATTCAAAGTTCCATTCCATATATTCAGACTTTGTTCAATATATTCAAAGTTCCATTCAATATATTCAAAGTTTCATTCCATATATTCAAAGTTTCATTCAATATATTCAGAGTTTCATTCAATATATTCAAAGTTCCATTCAATATATTCAAAGTTCCATTCCATATATTCAGACTTCGTTCAATATATTCAAAGTTTCATTCCATATATTCAAAGTTTCATTCAATATATTCAAAGTTTAATTAAATATATTCAAAGTTTCATTCAATATATTCAGAGTTTCATTCAATATATTCAAAGTTTCATTCCATATATTCAATGTTTCATTCCATATATTCAAAGTTTCATTCAATATATTCAGACTTCATTCCATATATTAAAATTTTCATTCAATATATTCATTTCCTGAACGGTCCTAAAAGGGTGACAGAAGAGAGAATATAGCTCTCCCAGACCAGACTCCTCTACACGTTTTCTTGTTTCTCTCCCTGCCATTATAAGAAGCATTTAGGAATATAAAGACTATTTTAATTATCTGTTAATACAGTTTTAAATTAATATTGATTTTTTTTCTATCTATCTATCTATCTATCTATCTATCTATCTGTCTGTCTGTCTGTCTGTCTGTCTGTCTGTCTGTCTGTCTATAAAATGATAGCAGCCTGCACTGTGGGGTAGGTTAGGCTACTGAAATCTTCACTAAAAAAATGTTGTTTCTATTTTCTTCAAATAATTAGCCTATGAAATAGTAGGCTACTTTGTGCTTTTCCTATGGAGTAGCAAAGGGTAGGCTAGCCTACTTGCTTTTTAATCAATTTTAAATCCCATGTAGGCCCTAAACATATAGCCTATTGCCTAGCCTAAATAAACTAAGATAGTAGGACCTATTCATATTATTCGTCCTCCTTTCTTGATGGACTAGGTTGTAGTTTACAGTTGAGATAAATAAGGGCAATTATGCTTCCAAAAGAGTCTGCAATTGGAAATTAGAAATAGCCTACGGATACACTTCCAATAATGCGCATTACCCCTGCATCTTTTTTGGTTTAACCCCACTTATTCAAGCTCGAGGAAAATACTTTTTCATTGTCTACCATTTAGATGTCAGTGTTTTTTTTTGTTTTTGAGAGCGATTTGTTTGAATTAGCCTATGTAGACGACCTCATATAGCCTATACTATGTATTGAAGTCAGGTTTTTTTTTGTTTATTTTAGGCCTATTTAGCTAGTCTAGCCTATTTAATTTTTTTTCCAATTTCTCGTTTTTTTCAACGAGGCCTGCCGAATTCATCAAGGCAAAATGAGTTTAATTATCACGCAGTTGCGCCAAAACAATGTGGAAGTTCGGTGTGGTTAAAAGAAAAATCGTTAAATTCGTTATGATAATGCTGAATCACTTTGATAAAGCTGTTCTGGGTGTTCTGCCTATTTTAATCACCCTATTTATGATTTTTTTTTTAAATCTGCTTTAAAGTTCGTTCTGATTACAAGCAGGCATTTGAGCTGATTTAATGTTCAAACAGTAGCCTACAACGTTGTGTACGTTTCTGCTCCATAGCAGATTAAATAAAAAATAATTAGTTTTTTTAAATAAAAATAAAATGTGACTTGTTGATAGGGCGATTTAACGCTGTTATAATAAATAGTTGAAATTTTCTTAAAATTAGGCATGATAACTTACGCCCCTTTTAGTGTCACATAAAATCACAAATAGCCTAAAATGTGTTGAGTTTGAGGTAGGATACCTATGTTATATGTCGACAAAGAAAAATTGTAGACAAAATAAAGAATAGGCTATTAGGCTATAGACTATAGACTATATATTTTATTGGACTACTATAAAATAAATAAGTTGATATAGCCTATATACCATAAAATAGCCTGATTATCAATTCTAACCTCGCAGACAAATAAGGCTTTGTTTTTCCCTTAATCACTTCAAAGCAGGAAAAAAAAACGCAATTAGGCTAGGTCTCCTCATGTGATGGCACAATTCATCAAATCATAAAAAATGAAGGCTTCGATCTTAATTCGCCTACATGTCGGTTATAAAGAAACATGATTTGATCCCGGACCAGCTCCCCATGGCCTCCATAAATGAATTATCTCCTACCACTGATTCTGACGACACGTGACGCTCTGCACCGTCTGCTCATTTCTATTCTTGCTTTAAGTGGTTTTGTTATCAGCCTGCAGGCTGACTGACGACCCTCCTCCACAAAGCATCAATTCAAATAAAAAATAGTATACTCTTCTTATTCTTCCGTAAGTGTAAAATGTTTTATTTAGATGTTTTATACTGTGCAACAGTAACAATACAATAAGTTGTCCATACAATCGAGCGATACAAATACAGAAAACACAGGAGACATCAAAACATCTGTCATTGAGCATGAAATGGTGTCGATCAGGAGCCCAAGTCATTCCCTTACAACAAAGGGGAATAAGAGAATAACATCATCGCTGATTAAATATGTGTTTGGTTCCTATTTACACATGGAGCATAAGCAATATGATTCCATTGCAGCTATAAGAAACTGTTTTGTGTAGTCAGTAAAAGGCAATTAAATGTTGTTGTTTTTTTTTTCGTGGAGCCAGTGCTGTTCACACTTCGCCAGAAACAACTACAAAACCCTGTGGGGCAACACGCAGAATCCTCTTTCATTAGCCTAAAGGAAAAAAAAGTGTCTTCATGAGCATGCATGTTTAAACTGACGGTTTCAAAATGTCCCAACACATCATGATCATGATAAACGCGTTTCATTTGAAAAAAAAGGCAAAGAAAATATAAGTCTATCTTCAGTCACTTCAGTAAAATAAAGACGTAGCTTTTAAAGGCGATACATTTTGTCCATCTTACCCACTTTCTTTTTTTTTTTTTTTCAACAACATCAAAGTCCGCTTTCATGTGATTAAAAAATCCCACGTCCAACATCCTCATTCCTTTAATTTGAAATGTCTCTGATTCCACTACGGTCAGACTTACATGTGATGTCATAATATTCAGAACAATGAAGAAAATAGAGAGAACATTGTCTACACGATGGAACTAGGTTGGCATGGAAACGGTATTAGCTGAGCGGGGGGGGGGGGGGGGGGGGGGGTTGGGGGTCTGGCGTTGGCTGGTCTGTTTCGGACCGGAGCCCCGCGTCATCCGGAGGAGGTTGCGGAGCCGTTCAGAGAGACCTTCCGCTGCTTGTTGACGCCGCTGCTGCCGCCGCTGCTGCCGAACTGAGTGAAGGGCCGGCTGGGGGTCGGAGGGGCAGCAGCTGGGGTCCCGTTGACGTTGCTTGGGCCGTGGGGGAGCTGAGGGTGAGGGGACTGCGCAGGCGTGCCGGGGCTCGGCATCGACGAGGAGGTGGACGGAGCCCCCGCGGGACTCCCGGCTTTGTCGCTGGCAGAATCGCTCTCGGGACCGGATCTACTCGCGCTGTTTTGGCCTTCCTGCTGCGCATGGCTCACTTTCATCTTTTTGCAGTTGGGTCGGACTCTGTACTTCAGCGGCAAAGGACCGTTCTGTGGAGAGAATAAAAAGAACATTTAACAAAGACCCAAACTAATAATAATAATAAAACAACAAGCTTCTCCCATTACAACACCGTTTACTCGAAAACATCACATCTGTCCGTACAAGAGAGAGTGCATCTAGGTCAGCTTTTCAAAATAAAATGACAGCTGAAAAGTTGAAAACAGCCGATCATTTTCTTCAGAACAGTACCCTAAACGAGCTCATTTTTATAGTGAGTGTAGGCAATTAAACAGGTTACACATGTGTTGCTCTTTGCTGACCCCTCAATGTTGGACAACAAGCCAATGAAGAATTTTAAAGGCCTAGCCCTATAAAAAGCCTGTTATTTATCTGTCAATAAATAAATAAAAAATGCTGCTCCTGCCAACACAGTCTAATATTTTATGTTTTTTTTATAATTTATTTTTGTTTGCTTTATAAAATAACTTCATAAATAATTTGCAGTGGTTAGCCTAAATATTGTTTTGAGCAGTTTGGCTCAAATTCAATCTTAAACATGTGTTTTAGTAAAGTAACATTTAACTGATTTCAAGATTTGGATTAATGCTGGCTTTCTATTTATTATTTCGATGGTATTTAACTCTTGTTTTTATCAATTAACCATAAAGCGTTTAAATGTTTACCTCTGCATAAAGGACATGATGTAAGCAGAATATATTTGAAAATGTTGATTAGTATAATGTAAGATATTTTTATTTATTTGATTCATAATTAGGCAAAATAGTAAAATTAATAAATTAAAAAATATATATATATGGATAAACCAAAAAAAGCCAAGTTTAAGCTGTACAAAAGAGCTCTTACTCTTCTCCAAGTGTAGATATATGCTATATCCATTAACGTGTAGTAATCTTTCAGAGGTTCGTCTTCATACATGACTTCAACCTAGAGTGGGAAAAAAGGCAGATTTGAATTTCAGCTTTACCAAAAATATATCTGTATTTAATTAACATTTAAACAAAGAAATCTCACAATATTCAGAGATTTACACTTTTATGTCCAAGTGGTATAAATGCTGTTTGTATTTGTTCAAGTTAAATAAGTCAGACCTGGTAGGCACTCGGGATGTCCATTTTGCTGCGCAGAAACTTTCTCAGATGCATCACTGTCATGGCTGCTGGACACTGCAGGTACCTCTTGTTAGCCACCTGCACATAGAAATATGTTAGTATCATAGCCTATGTGTTTGTATAGAAGGATATGGTTCCAGAGTGACTGTTGTGTTAATGATAACAGAGTGGTCCACCTTAAAAGCCGACAGAGAAATACTTTAAATGAACAAATGTTTCATGTAACAACAGAGAAGGCAAATTACATTTACATAATAAAATAATAAGGCAGTAAGAGTCTTTTTTATTTCGTTTCAAATAATCTTAACAAGAAAAAAATGTAATAAAATTAACTTGCAATACCTGATCTTTTGACTGTTTGTCTTCCACTGCACCTCCAAGTCTGCAGGGGAAAAAACATTATTAACTGATATATATCTGTGATATGTGATACTTATTTATTCAATGTTTCTTCACCAGATAAGCATGCAATGACAAAAAAAAAAAAAGAAATCAAAAAAGATAACATTGTAAAAATTGAGCATGATATTTTTGCCAAGTTATCGAAACAGCACACTTTCTCCTGCGTTAAATAAAATGGAATAAAACGGTTTACAACGTTTTTTTCCTGATTTTTAAAGTTTGGAATTTCTTATTCAAATGAAGCTTCCTTAAAAAAACAAACACACATAAATGATGTCCAATAATGGTTATTGGGAAATAAGCCAGTTTCAGACCTAAAGACAAAGTGTTCCAGACCAAACTTAATCAAGATTCTACTGATTTGAAGAAGAGACTTTGCAGTAACATGAAGCTGGACAAATAAATGACATTTTTTATATCCAGGACAGAAGAGTTATTGACAGTTTCAGGAACACTCTATCCCCTGTAAGATGTGATCAATAATAAGGCAGCTTCAGTACGACGACAGAAGTTTCCTGGGATGTTATAAATGTAGAATGACAATCATTCTTGCCAATAATAATGGTAGTGCGCCAAGAACAACCATTTCTAGATCCAATTCAATTTTAATAAATAATGCTACATTGACTCTAAGGGAAACCAAAGCAAACCATTACGCCTACCTGCTCTGATCAAAGAACTCAATAGAGAGACTGATGATCTCGTCATCTGTAATTATTCTCTTGTCCTCGTCTGCCACCTCGCCACGATCCTCGTTAGATCCGTTAGAAGCTAGAAAAACAAACAACCAAACAGTCACATTTTTTTTTAATTATTTGTAACATTTTATTTAAATTAAATCTAAATTTATTTTTTTTCAATATCAAAATGGAAAGTGATACCTAAGGCCTTCAACTCACCATCAACAGGATGCTCTGCGTAAAAGTCTCTCCTCCTCTTCATTTCATCTGAGGACATTCAGGAAGAACACAAGAAATGACGGGTCGTACCATTTGATCTAGTTCTTCAGCAATGATTTGACACGGGCTCTGCATGTCAGGATTTGTGGCAAGAAAATCACAACAGTACAGCGGAGTGTAGAGTTTCCTAAGATAATCAGTGTGGTCAATCTCAATCAATCAATATTTATATAGCACCAATTCATAACAAATGTAATCTCAACACCCTTCATAGCAGAGAGTTAGGTATTTTACCTGCTCTTTTGTAGAGTTTTTGTTGTGCTATAGATTTAATTAAAAAAATATATATATATAACGGATCATATCGTCACGGCAAAAATACCAAGTAATACCAAATGGTGATACCAATAGAAAATCTACATTACATTTCATTAGAGCATTCACTACAGCAGTGTAGGCTATATGATATAAAACATGAGAAACGTAAGTGAAGCCAATAACATACTGAATAACTAGAGCAAAGTAGAACTTGACAAAGTGACAGAAAACAACCAACAGCTTGATGTCAGATTAGAAAACTTGTTATATATTTCTAGATATTAAACAAACAAAAACTAAAGAAAACAACAAAAAGTTGACTTGCTCATATCAAAAAGCTTTGTCAGGTAAATTGATTTGATTTGAATAGAACATCATTTCTTCACTTTTGATTTGCAGGACGATGAGTCAGAGTGAAAGTAAAAAGTTCGTTTCACTATTCTTACTTTTGAAGAGGCCTGGGACCAGCTTGTACACGATGTCCTGGAGAGTTTTGTCAGACCTACAAAGAGAGAGAGAGAGGAAGAGAAACTAAAGTCAATTCAGTCAGACACTTACTGTTCAAAATGGAACAACAATTGATTGTAAAGGTTAAAGTGCCCTTTGTCAATTGAATTATGGAGAAGCAGACAGCTGAATAAAGTTGTCTTACATCTCAAACATTTACTCATTTTATTATCTGATTTTCTCAATTGTAGCATATGCAACACATTTTTTTACTCAAGTTTTAACTGGTACTTATTAGGAAAATTCATGTACACATTGTAAGAGGTCTGTGACTGTTCCACTTGAATATTTTTGAACCAATCAGTGGCTCTTCAAGCTGCTCAGAGGGGAAACAAAGTCGCAACCATGAAAGGCAGACAAAACCTTTTAAACTAAGAAGTAGCTGCTTTACTTTACAAATAACAAAAAGTGAGTCAACCCACAAAAGGAAGAGAAAGTCAGACTCTCAAGGACAGATTTGATTCTGTTAAAAGACACTAAAAAAAGATAAATGCAGCGTGGCAAGAGAGTTCAGTAAGCAAAGTTCTCACCTTATGTTGAGGAGAGGCTTGGTTTTATGCACTTGTACATCACAGATGGGACAGTATTTGCTGGTTTCCAGGTAGCGCACGATACACATTTTGCAAACTACACATGAAAGAAAAAAGAGAGGGGAGCTGTCATTATCAGGTGTGAACTTAAAGGATATCCTGTATTTGAAATGGTAGAACGCTAAGGCTGATTATGTGTTTTGTTTTTTAAATCAAGGAGAAGCCATACTTTGCAGCTATTCCACTGTGCTAAACTTAAGACAGTGTCAGAGTGTCACAGAGAGAAGAGTTGACGTGTTCTGTCAGTTTGCTCACATGAGTGAAGACATTCGATGATGGTGGTCGCGTCTATGAAGTATCCTCCGCACAGGACGCACATGAGGTGAGGGTTGAGCTCTGTGATCTTTATCCTGGTCGTCCGATGCATGTTGAAAGAGAAAAGAACAACAGTCCTGCGAGGGGACAAAAAAAAAACACACACACACACACACAAAGAGAGCGAGTCAAAACTCGAGGAGGCATCAGAGGGCTACAGGGTTCAGTTTCACCATTTGCAAAAGATGCTGCTGTTTGTTTGACTGTGTTAAAGCAACATCATGGTTTTATGGTAATCACACAATAAGCAAAAAAAAGGGGGGAAGGAGCTCGGTGGCAGGTTGATAGGCGGTAGCAGCGCAGTGAATAATCGTAAATCAATCACTTCCACTGAGAGCTCGATGGAGTCATGCGTGCCTCCCCGGCGCTTCAACTTACATCTGACATGGATTAACACATGGCGACATCAGAGGAGCAAAAGCAGAGCAAGGTAACCCTCCTCTAACAGGCGGAAATAAAAGACGCACGAAGAAGAAAATATTCTGCAAAAAAAAAAAGGACGGGTTAAGGCGTAATGGGGAGGTTAAATCTATAGCCTATAGTCTACCTTAAAGTGGGGTTCTCTTCATTCTACATCAGTAAATATCAAGACAAAAAGTGGCTGATAAAACAAGTGAATGCAGCATCACAGACATCAGTAATCTTAATTAAAACAAACACCGTTTCATCACATTTATCTCCAGCTGTGAGATCGTGGTGGATGATTATATTCCGTGCGTGGTCGACAGCGCCCCGGGGTGAGTGTCGGTGAACTGGGGGCGATGGGAGACACCCATTCAGCGTCAGGTGTGCCACACAGGCTGTGTGTGTGTGTGTGTGTGGGGGGGGGGGGGGGGGAAACCTGAGCGTTTCTATGGCAACTCCTTTTTGCTTTTTTAGCCCACATGGCTGGCCGCCAGTCACCAGAACAAGGCAGGGTCTCTCTAAACCAAAACAACAACACGGTGAGCTGCCGGTGTGAGAGCGGGGAACGAGGAGGGGACCGGAGGTTTTCTCAGAGCCGCTGGACTGCCAGGCTGCCGACAGCACGGCTGCCATTTTGTGGAGGCAAAAAAAAAAAAAAAAAAGACGGCAGTGTCGGTTCAACGGGCTGCGGGGTTTCCTTTCGAAAAGGGAGGGAGGGGGGGGGGGGCGAATAAAAAAACCAGCGTCAAAACGCGGTTTACACGAGCTTCCCACGGTCACGGGGCACGGAGAGGAGAGGGCTGTGTGTCCTTTTCGGAGAATAATCTCCGCGTCGCTTTGCGCCGTGTTGTTCACGGTGTGTGTGTGTGTGTGTGTGTGTGTGTGTGTGTGCGATAAGCAGCAGTGTGCAGCAGGAACACGGGCAAACAGACACTGTACTGAAGTTACAGCACACACCGGATCTTTCTTATTTATTATGCGCCGACATGTCGTCCCTTTATTTATCGTCAGCGCTGCAACACTTTCGAGCTTTCGGTCGTTTTACTTAACGAACCCATGTTTTAACAAACCACTTCAGGCTCAAACGATAGAACTCCACCATCCAGTGCCAAAGTGTCACTATCTGCCATTATAGCCAAGCCCTTATTTTATAAGACAAATAGTTATGGCGGAAAAACACAATCCGTGGCAGGCGGTGCGCAGCTTTTCATAACGCTATAATGACGCTGCAGTGCGCCCTTTAGGCTATTTGAACAAATTAAAACCGAACGTCATATCAAGACTTGACGTGGAGACCCTGCTGAGTGACAGCCAACCTGTCCAGCTCTGATCCATAAACTGTGAGGCTCCGGCACCGCGCCCGAGTCCCCGGCTGCCTTCAAAGCCTTATTCAACCTGTCTTGGCCGATTTTTTTTTTTTTTTTTTTTTTAAACAATTCACCCTCGAAGAAGTTTCGACAGCAACTCAGCGCAAAGGATGCCGGATAATACTGAATAATGTCCAGAAGAGCCTTTAAGCCTTTTGGAGAGGAGTTGGACCACCACCCCCCCCCCCCCCTAACCCTAACCCTAACCCTGTGGGACAGTATCAGTCTACTTTGCAGAACTTCCGAATCCATCAGAAATCCAAACATGTTCATTCATAGAAGTCAGGACAGCTGCTGACGAGCTGAACTACCAACCAACAAACGCTCAAGACCAAAGTCTGCTTCCATGATACAATTACTTATTTAGAAAAACAGACTCGACATAAAGGCGTAATATTCAGCACAAAGGACACAATCATAATAGCCTCGGCCATGCAGCAAGGTTTCTTTTTCTTTTTTTTTAAGCCTTGTTAATAAATAAATAAATAAATATTTTATTCTGGCACCACATCAGCACAAATGGAGAGTTTTTTTCCTCCGCATTCAAGTCATGCTAAACTCGCGTATTCCCAAAGAGAGCAGTTCCTCTTGTAAAGGTTACCCTGCACGTAAATCAACAGCCGCTGGAAATAAGCCAATTAAAGCCGGCTATGGGAAAACCCAGGACCCCGTCGGCCTGTTTAACGTTGTCAGACAATTCACCAACTCCTCAAAATAAATTGAGCTTGAGCAACAGACTAAAACTTATTTAGGCCACGTCAGTTCACAGACAGGGACAGCTTACATGTGTTGTTAAATTGCGCGCCGCACACCAAAGCACATGTCAGGCTTTACGCATATAATAACACAATCCTGTGAGCTGAGGGAAAAATATGAAGCCAATGAGCGCAGACATGGACCACAACAACATTCACCAGTGAAATGATAAATTTTCTCCCCCAGGAGGCAGAAAGCCTGGATCATAGCAGTCTGCCTGTCCTGGGTCAAGAGAAACAGAATGCGTTCAGCAGAATGGAGGCGAAAATATGGACAACCATAATAAACTTAAATGTCAAGTAAACAGCCTTTGCCAGCCACATCAAGTGAAACGCTCGCTGCTTTGGCTGCTGGTGAGACATAACCTGCCCCTTTTGTATCCTGGCCGACGTGTCGCCACAATATACTATATATATTTTTTTAAATGTCCTAAAACACGCACTTCCTCCTTATTTCTGATAATCACACCACGAGATAAACATTCACAGTGCGTAACTACCGATGAGCCAGTGTTAACCAAGCAGCCGTCATCAAACATTTATGCACAGTTGAAATGGTTTGCCTCCATGTCACGTTTATGGGAGGGCATCCAAGTTAAGTTAATAAATCCAACATTTCATTAGTTACACCCCAAACTAACACAACACCGTGTCCACAACACCCCAAACAACCAGACTCTATAAAATGAAGACGCTGGGTTGAAATATGGACACAGGAGGAGCGTTTGGAGCACTTGCTGCTGTTAACATCTCAGCCAACACAGCCCGGTTCACCCGAGATCTCCCACTTCACATAAATCCAAAGCATTCAAGGCGAAACCAAACCGGGATCAACTTATACGGACAGATTCCCAAACACTAGACAATGCAACTGTGGGTCTTGGTGGGTCGTAATTCTCGTTTGTGCTCGAGCAGGGAACATCTTTTACTCCAAAAAAAAAGTGGTGCGCAGACACACACACACAGAGCTCCACGTCGGTGATCGCTGCAGCCACCGTTGAAAGCTCCTCATCCACCGCTGGATCGGTGCGGAGAAAAACACAAAAGCACCGACCCTAAACCCCTCCTCCTGCCCTCGCCAGTTAGACACGATATCTCGGAAGGCTTACCTGGATGCTCGGCTGGGAAACGGTGGGTCTCGCGGCGAACAGACAATGAAAGTTGGGAGGCGATCAGCAGAAAATGAATAGGAGCTGAGCCGCCATCTTGAAGCAGGCTGCAGACGCTGTCAGTGGCGGAGAGCGCACGGCGGACCGGAGCGCATTTCAGATGTGCGAATAAAACTCCGCGTTTTCCCCGCCGCGCACTCGCTCCGCGCGTATCCGATCCGAGGCTCGAACGCAGCCGAATCCTCCGGCTGAAGCTCGCGTAATCTCCCGCTTCGGCGCCGATAACTTTGCCTCCAAAATATCCGCTTCACCACCAGCAAAATGCAGCAGTGTGTGTGTGCTCAGTGGAAACTGACACCGTCCCCAAAATGGCTTGTAGTTCGACCGCCCCGCTTTGGTCACGTGGTGTCTGTGCTTAAGGGTGCCTTGGATTTACTGTCGGTGTAATGCTGTTTGTCTTAATCTAGCACGCATGATGTGAAAATAACACACGGAACACACATGTAGGCTACGTGTGAATAGACTTACAAGCACCGATTGTCATTAACAAATTAGTCGTTTTTGATTCAGTGGAGCTGAAGTGGCATCAGGCGGCTGCTTAAGGGGGCACAGAAAATACTGTCGGTAGATTCTGGTCTGAGTAGCCTAATGTATGACGCAGGAATTAAATAACACTAAATATCGTGCAGTTTGATCCACTTTTTACAGCAAAAACGCACAATGCGTTCACTTCGATTTTAGGCTGTTCTCACGCTCAGATGGCACGAGATGATAAGTTGCGTGTACAGAAAGTAGGCTACTGATGGTCTGCCCTCGTCTCTCTGCCGTTTAAAAATAACTGCAGCACACGCACTCGCACACGTTCATGCCATCAGAAAGCTTCAATCCACTCAGTAGAACCTCAGTAACACCATGCAGGCAGATACCTTATTAATCTCTGTTCCACGCTGCTTTCAAAAAAATAAAAAATACATTAAAAAAAAGACCCACGCACTTGGTTAAAATCCGTCCATGTGACAAATGGCTCTGGTGTCAAACCTTTGTCACAGGCTGTGCTGACATCTGCAAGAAATGCGCCGCAACTTGGACTTGATGAATCGGAGCCTTTATCCCTCGTGCAGCCAGCGCGGCACAGAAACGAAGGCACCTCGGATGTTTGTGGAATCTGAGCCGCCGTGGAGCTTTGAACTCTCTCATGAGACGCAGGAAAAAGTCTGCAAGGGGACCACAACTCTTAAAAAAGAAAATGTGTGTAAAAGGTGTATATGTGTTTCGGTAATCATCTATAAATAGATCCCATCAGCATGCACAAAAAGCTGCAGCTGCGCCTCTTAGGAAACAAAATACACCGCTGTTCTTATTCAGGCTGGTTAACAACACACTACACTACACTGACCCAATATTCAAACTTAACTTACATTATATCAGTGTTACATCAAAAAGTGTATTTGTTAATAAAAATATATATATTTCCCCGCATCATAAAAACATAACTTATGTCTGCATCAGTGGAAACAGGGTGTTTATTTAAAGCACACGGTGGGTTTTAATTTCTCTTTTATTGAAACACAAGTTGGAAATGATCGGTGTCACTTATGTATACATGGCACGTCAACGTGAGGTACAAAAGGCGCTATAGAGAGAGGGACGCACGACGACACGGAGAGCTGCTGTAGTTCAGTTCAGCTTTTGGTGCAGAAAAGGTGAGGAAACAGGACACCGGCATCACATCTGACTGGCTTTCTCCACACTCTTGGCAGCGTCTTTGAGTTTCCCCACCAAATCCTGCGAACAATTGATCATTGTCAATACAACAACATGACCTAAAATAACATAAAAATGTGTTTTGAAAAATACAATGAGGTGATGAGTGGGTTATATAAGAGTAACCAACGTTTAAACCAAATGTTCAGTTCAGGTTTTTGTTTTTTTTATAAAGTCTGACTTGTTGCTGAATTAAATTAGCCTAAACTTTACGTAATAAAATCATATTCATATTAAATCATAACATCATAATATTTCAGTGGATATTAATGTATCCCACTTTATTAAAACACATTAGTCTCACACTGAAACGTCCACACCTTATAAAAGATTTATGGATAAAGCATCATGTCCTCTTTTAGGTCAACTGAATGCATCATCGTCAGTGCACGCTATCATTTTCAGTAGATTCATTTTATTACAACCGAGGGTTTTCTGCTGCAGTGAAAAGCCATTTCAGAAGCTTGTTTCATAGGATGGAACTCGCAGATTAAAGGAGACAATTTATCGAATACATTTTGTTTGGAATTTCCCTGTTTGATGAGGGGCAAACTGACAGTACAGCAAGTTGACACACAAGTGAGGATGAACTCCTCCAGACCTGTAGCTGCTCCATCGTGCAGGTGAAGTCGATATCTTCCGTGGACCCGTTGTTCTGATAAAAACAAAAAGAACACAACGATGACAGAAATGAACACGTGCAGATAAAAAAAATAAAAATTAAAAAAAAAAAAGCATGGAAGTGGACGCGTGAAAAAAGTCTTACCTCAGTGTTGAGTGAAATCGAGTAAAAAGGCTCGTTGACCTTATCGACCTGTGCGTTCTGTCGCGGAGGGAAAACACATATTCGTTGGACAGGTACTAGTGCCACAAAGAGACAATGTGTGCTTCTAAAAAGAGTGTCGCGTTAGTTACCTTCATGTGATACTGCAGACTCCATGACGCGTCGGTTATGTGAGGTGGACACCTTCCTATGCTGGAAGAGGACGAGAGAAGAGACAGTGTTGCTGCACAGATGATACAGTCAGCAGGGTGAGGTTATAAGCCAACATGCAGGCAAAGGGGGACCAAAGCCATGAAGGAAAAAAAAAAGACGGAGTTCAGAGAAGTAGCTCATAATGATCTCCTTTAAACAGTTTTTTTTTAACCTTTAAAACATCTGCGTTACGAGGTCATTTAGCCTCACGTATCCAACAAAGTTTTGGGCATCTCGGTCTTTGGCTCTGATTGACTGTGTTTCATATGAAAATGAACATTTGTTTCAAGGCGGCGTGGCTTTTTTTTAAAAAAAGGGTTTATTTATGACGCGTCATAAAGGAGCATTTACATTGCAATTCATCACACTCCCCTGACCCTTTCACGTCCGAAGACCCTGTGACCTCCTCATTAGTCAGAGCAACAAAAACACGCTTGCTACGTGCTTGATTTTCCTCATTATGTTCCCACTCAGATGAGTTTAAACTGGTTGATCTAGGATAGTCACTTTTTATTGATCCTTGCGATGTTTCCCCACATCCATTAGCCTACCAGTGATTTACGATTAGAAAAATGAGATCATAGAAAAAAATAAAAAATGGAGATTCGCTTTCATTCAACGTAATCTGAGCAATGAACTTTATACATAAATTCACAATTTTAAGGAAGTATTGTTCACGATAGTTACACGTTAAGGACATTATTAGATAGAGTAAAAAATATCTAATTTAAAATCATGACGTCACCTCACTCTTACCTTGCTAACAGGCGCTCCAGCTCGTTTTTATGTTTCTGTGAAACACAACAAACAGATATGAGTTCATGTGGAAAATTCCCAATTCAACTTTTTTTTTTTTTTGTTGTTGTATGCAACATTGTCACTGTCACCTGAAACGTGCTGTAGAAAGTTTCTATTCTGTCTGCACTGAATGTGAGTTCTTCCAGACACGAGCTGCAAGAACAAAACGACACTTCAATAAGCAGCTTTATTTACATTTTTTTAAAAGAGTCAGCCAGTTATATTTCTGGACCTGTTTACACTGGCACTTTAATTACACCATGCACTTTATACTTTCTAAAAAAAAAAGAGATTTATAGGGAAACAAAATGTTAGTACTTTAGTTCCATTTAGCTGGAACGCTGAAGTCTATATTGTGGGACATGAGCATTAAAATGTTTTTTATAACAGTGGGGTTTTTTAAGGGAGTGAAAAAAGAAAACAAAAAGAAAACTGTCAGTGAGGTTTTGTCAAAGTGTGTGCTGCGATGTTCACTCAGATTCTTGCACTGCACACCCACAGTGCTTGAAAGTGTCTTTATCCTGAACATGCACCAGACTGACATTGATCAGATTAACACATACACTCCTGTTGTAATTATCATTTTAAAAACACAAAGATCATGACAAAAAAAAGGGTAATACATAAAGGCAATATGGAACATTTGTTATAAACTTTATTGTCACGATGACGCTACATAGAGCCTTTCCAATAAAGATTGTAAAATGTAGCAACATACAGATTTTATAGATTCCTCTGCACTTTCAAAAAAGTGTTTTATATTTAATCCCACGCCAATTTAAAACAAGCAGAACCATTGTTTATCTATGCAGACGGGACATCCAAAGTTATGGGACATAAAGACTTGCACACTTTCAGAGCACAACACCATAACTAATTAACATATTCAAATAATAACTTTATCATCTAATGTATCATATTGCTTTGCAGTAGCCTAAACTGTAAACTGTAGACTACACCGTGAAACATATTTTTGCAGTTTAGTGGTTACCAATGGTTTACAAGAAATTGGGCAATATTTGAAATGCCTAAATTTTTGTTGCTTAATTCCTGAATGGCTTTTATTGATATGTCACATTCTCACGTGTGAAATTGTAAGATAGCCTACATGTTGATTTGGAGCCCCCTGTAACAACGGTGTGATGTGTCCACAGCTTGCATTATCCAAACACTTCATTCATTCGCCTATGATTCTGTTGAGCAAACATAAACCGTCTTGTTCCTGATGTCTCCTACCTTATCGTCGACTTGTCTGCGTTTTGTTTGACCGCCTCCAGTATGAAGGTGGTCGCCGCAGTGTGAGTTTGTTTCAACAGGATCTGATCGATGTGCTTCAGCTCGGGCAGATCTGAAACCACACAAACATGATGAGGAGGACGCGGCTCTGCACTTTGAGAATGTAGCTTTTTTTTTTTTTAGATAGGGAGAACAGGCTGGAAGAGAATTGCGATCCATACTGTTGCTCTATAGATTGACGTGCAGAATGGAAATCAATCATGATTTGCATGTGAATGGACCCCTCAGCTGCATCAGCCGGGGGTCCTTTGTTTGTTTGCATTGTGAACATTTCACTTTCTTAAATAATTCGACCATTAAAAAAAAAAAAAAACCTAGACTGCTGCAGAAGTTGGACAACACCACGGTGTGTGACGTCACGCTAGGCAACCACAACAGAGACTAATAAGGTGTTAGTATTGCACGAGGTCCTCTGTCATTCTGTATCATTTATTCTTACTCCTTGAATCCGAAGCCGATCAGGTTTAACGACGCACGGAGCAGTGCTGCGTTCAAAGACCTGCCCGATCACAGCGAACAATCGGATGTGTATCCACAATCAGTTTTGGACGAACGGTGATCGAAATGGTCTAACAAAGTCTTTTTAATGTGCAGAGCAGACTTGATGGCAGTTTAAATGACAAAAGGCATCCGTGTGATTGTGTGACTGCTGCTGAATGTTAAAGCAGCTGCAGCAGCAGCAGCAGAGGAAGCTAAGCTCGCTTTAGCCCAGCTGACGTTCGGCTGAACCACTTTGCGTCATTACAGATCTTAATGTAAACACGGGGGTGGGGGGGGGACCGGTTTAGAGCGACCCGTAGCATGCATCGGCGCCGTACAAATTCGCAAACACCAACGGAGCTGTTGTACACATCCACACGGAGAGAACCCGGAAACAGCATCGGAGACAAAAGCAGCAGCAGCGGGAGGAGGAGGAGGAGGAGAGGCAGCAGCTCACCGAGGACTGCCGGGTCCGCGTGAGAGGACAGCAGGCTCCGGAAAGACACCTCGGCCAAAACCTGGAAGCTGCTCTGCTCGAAGGAAGAGGGGTCGGCTAGAGACTGTAGCCCCCTCTGCACGGACTCAGACAACTCCATTTTGCAAACAGTGTGACCCGCGACCACGTGACGGATCAGCTGACGCAGCGTGTGGAGGCAGCAGAGAGCCGAGCGGAGGAGCTGGAAATGTTGAGGAAACACAGAGGGTGGGCATCAAGATGTTTGAGGGGATTGCTCATTTGCTCATCACAGCATTTAGGATAGCAGGACCCTCCACACAAACATATTGCAACAGAAACCTCTCTCTGTGGTTATATCTGCCTACACATTTGAGTAAACACTAACAGACATTCAGATGGGCTGCCTGCAAACACCTGATATCTGCTTTCATAGGCCTATTTAATGTTCTTCTGCCATCCTCGCACGTTAAATGTATAAAAAAAAACATAAAACATCTGGCTGCATGAACACACATTTTATCCTATTAAAATATTTAGGCTACACGTTGTCACTTTTGAAACCAAGGGTAGGCCTATAATGAATAAACAGTTTGTGGTAGCCTCATTGTTTTCATGAAAATAAACTAAAAGGGGGGTGTTACATTAGTCAACATATTGTTTAGTCAACACAACCTCTGTAACGTGAAGGTTTGACTGTCTATATGCCTTTTAAATTCCATTTCAAAAGTAGCCTGGCTGTTCCATTTTTTATAGCCCACTGTCCGTTTGAACCCAGTTTACTCCGTTTCCACATAGCCTACATTACATGACCTCTGTATTTAATCCTGATATGAAATGTGTCCTAATTAATTTTCTCGTTAAAAGATTAACAGTTTGGGAGTAATTATTCTCAAATAACTTTACAATGACCTACACCCGACTGGCCGACTTTACTTCAGTAACTTTTACATGCACTATTTATTAATAGGCTTTTAATAAACAGCAGGTACCCTTGTCATACTTTTACAAGTGTCTCTACTTTCCTCATCTGCATATGTAGTTTTTTTTTTTTATGTGGAGAACTTCCCCTTTAAAGGGTCTTGAGGCAGTCATCAGGTAACCTCTTAGTGAGCCAAGTAGGTCACATTTAGATTTCCATTATGTCAGCTACTCATGTGTAATCAATGCATGATGCAGGTTAAATCCTCCTGACAACAACTTGCTCTAAGAGAAATAAAATAGCCCTTTCATTGAGAAAAAAAAAGTGCATTTAAAATAAGGGTGCAGATGCTCTTCAGTTTTCTGGGGAAATAGCCTAATCATTCGATCTGTCAGGGGGGAAAAAAGCTTCAGTTCATGTTATCATGGAATACACGAATACATTGTTTATAACACAACAACCAGAGAAGCAAATGAAATCCCCTCTGAGGAAACGCTTCAGCAAACGCTTTCTTTTATTTCGATTAATCGAGTCTACATTTTTACATCCTCGGTGCATTTAACATACTGTGTGTCTTTTCCCCGGCGCTGCTGCGCACTTCTTGACCTTTTCATTGAGCACCAGCAGTTAACGGGTTAAACTTTTTGGAGGAAAAAGTATTAATTGTTTCAATCGTTGCATAGATAATGCTGCGGCATGCCCGGTTTCAATAAATTGTGCTGCATATTTCAGACGTCATCACTTCCCCCTCAGTGAGATGTTCACCACTCTCTCGTGCATTATCTTGACACGAGGAGGGCTGCAGTCTCGCGCGCGGCCACACACGCTGCTACAGATATCTCCGTGACCTCTGACTCCGAGCTCTGTCCGAAGTCCAAACTGGCCCCAGCACGGCTTGTGGAGCCGATTAGGATTTTAACTCTTTCTAGAAATGTCCTTTTACTCCTACAGTATGTGCCTCTCTCCGCTCTGCGGTCACAGAAGCGTTTTATTTCGACGTGCTGTTACGTCGTCATATCGTCTCCTGGTGTCGACTAACTGCGTCACAGCTGGATGTCAAAATTGATTCGGATCAAAAATGTCTCCCCTTCACATAGGCTACTGTATGCACCACTGATGCTTCAATATTAGGGGTCCCTTGCTGCTATAAATGAATAGAGATTTTCATAGGTTCGTCGAATTCCTTCAAACAGAAGTCTAGTTCAGGAATATTGGAGAACCGTGGCGTCAATAAAGAAGAGCATTTTAACCACGAGTTAAAAACAACACAACCAAAGAAATGAACACTTTCTTTAGTCAGTAAACACCTGGATTATTTGCTGCAATGTGGTCAAGTCACCAAAATCTGTTTGCCTAACTGACAAGCTACCACATGCCACAGTTTTTTGTTTTTTTTTGCATCAATATGTTTCTTCTACGAGCTATAAATATAAAAGTGTTACCAGTTCAAAGAAAAACCTTTATGATGTCAGAAAGAATGCTTGTGGTGTTATATAGGCTATATATATATATATATATACATATACATATACATATACATGTATATATATATATACATATATTGACACTGTTGGTAAAGAAACGATAAGCTACTTTCCTTTACCTCTTTACCACCAGAGTGTTAAAAATATAGCCTACAAGATTAGTGGTTATAGGCCTACTCTGTTACACGATGACTTCTTGAATAAATATGAATATGGAAGTCAATAAACTGTTAAAGGTTTCATTTGAAAGTTGTGCTAATATCCAATGTGCACTTGGATAGGATTTTCATTTTAAGCTTTAAAAGCCCTGCACTTGATTTTGGGAGATAGAGTTTAATTCAATGATTTGTAAGGCTGTAGCCAACAGGTCAAAATGTTGTTTAAAGATAATATTTATGTCCTGCCTACTAGGGTACTCTTGATGTCATTTGAACATTTTTGAATTATACATTATGTTATAGTTTGAATAGTTTAAATTAAACCTGCATTTCCTCTCTATCTCCCATAATATCTTTCTTGATTTATTCTATTTTCCGATTAGCTAATGATGGGTTTGCTGAACACAAATCCAATTAAATACATAAATATTTGGTCTGAATTGTTTGGGGGTTTTTTTTGCTTCCACTTACTGCCTTTACATAACAGTGCCAAACTGGAAACATCCCCTTTAAGAAGACACTGCGGTAATATGACCTTGGGAAATGTATGCATTGTGAACAAAAAGGGAACACGTTTTCTAAACCAGCTCGTAAGGCGCATTTAGATGTGAAATTGTGACCACAATGCTCATAACAGTCTCTTAAAGAATGAGTTTACGCATGTTGAAGTTTTGGCAATGAGGGTTAAAAGTCTGAGATGGACCTTTAAGACATCAGAGTTTGCTTTTTTTTGTTCACATGATTATACCATTTAAACCTCTAAACTGAAAGCTAAAGCTCTGATTGAAGTGGTTCTGTTAAAAAAAATGAATTGAAGTTTCAGGCCTGTTTTTTATTGTCTCTGGTTGACTCGATGGCTTGTTGTAGCTGTTTTTTTCAGTAATGTAAAGTGAAATATATGTCTTTTTGATTACCCGGGCATAAATCTTTAACATACAAATGGTTTCCTGCCTAACTTTTATTGGTTAAACGAAACTTTTTTTTTGCACAACACGCCTACATGAAAGACTTTATTTTGACACTTTTCACAGCTTGCAGTGTTGCAGTACATTTAGTTTTGCATATCATGAAGGCTTACATTTCTCGACTTTTGAGAAGGAGTTACATGCAGACACAGGAGGCTACCGGCCTCTCCCAAAAATGATGACCCCCCCCCCCCCCCCCCCCCCCTTTAACCTATATTCTTAAACACTTGCAAAAACAACCACCGTCTATGGTGTGCAACACAATTACGAGCTCCGTTCTGTGTTCGTGTTTCTCTGATGCCAAAACCTGTTTATTGCTTGACAAAATAAAGCACGGAAGAATTTGAATGAACCTTTAACCATTGGTGACAGCTTTCAGAAGCAAGTAAGGGACGCATATTTGGTGATGTGATTATTCATCGACAGTGTTCATAATGAGTGAAAATAGTTAATGATTTAGTCAGATTCGCAGGGTACAGTTTAGTGATGTGTAAATGTCTCCCCTGATTTAAGACCCTGAAGTAGCCTGTAGAGCTTTCCCCTGAATTCATCCTTTAAACATGAGGAGTGTTTGTGGACTGTTATGGATCCATCTAATCATTAATTTGCAGATTTGCAAATAAAGTCAGTTTGTGCAGTTTTTGTGCTCTATAGTCTTAAACCACGTTATTTGCAAGTGAGGAATATTAAGGGATGAAAAACTGAAATATACTTCTCCTGATAGTAATAAAGCATTAGCACGTGTAGGCTACTTCTAACGATTCAGTATGCCATAATAAATACAATTAGAAAGTTTTAACAGACGTTCTTTATAATCCAGGATTTCCAGAATTGTCCCAACATAATAAAGAAGACCCCCTTATATGCTATAGTGACTGCAGTAACATTTCTATAAATTGATTCTCCATCTGCTTAACATCTTTGAGTCATTTTCACCTCTTTTTTTTTTTTTTTTTTTTAATTAAACGGGAGGCTGGTTTTCTAAAAGCTTTATTTCGATAGTGTTCTGATGACAGTTTTAGGTTTAAGACAGAAAAAAAGTTTTCATACAAATAGATTCCTCTTTCTAAATTGATGCATTCATTGTTCATTGATTGGAGCACCAAAGTGTTGAATAGGTGTATCTTGGTTTAAAAAGATAATAATATATTTTTTTTAATTGTTGGGCATACACGATTTACTTACAGAGACAACATTTTTAAAAACAGATCACGCAGGTTGTACTTTAATTAAACCTCTAAGCGTGGAATAGCATTAAACCCAAACTCAAACAAGCTCTGGAGTCAGCAACTAGACGTGACCACGAGGCCCAAAGGGGAAAAGTAATATCATTTAGATTCAGGCTATATCCAGTTATTACATTAACACTTTAAACTTTAAGCAAACATTAGGCTCCTGGAACGGAACTTGATTCAAGCTCCCAAGAGGAACAAAAACTTGCTGTTGCCTCTTTGTCACACCTGATGTGTGTTTAACCATTCCAGAGACCTTTCAGCTTCATTTGCTAAAATAGATGAGAAACCCTGGAGCCAATCTGCACCTCTCTGATGTGGCTCAAAAGTTTATTTGTTAAACAATCAAGCAAAACACGCGCGGGGCTCAGATTTGTAGGTCATTATAAAGGCAGCTGCAGGAGGCGAAAATTGCTTGCAGAGAGAAAACCAACAGACACAGTGCGTGCGTGCGCGCGTGCACTGTGTGAGTATGCGTAGCCTATGTGTGCGCGTGGTAGGTGAGAGGGACCTAAATAGAAATAGGGGAAGAGATTTTTTTTGGAGAGTGATTCTGCCCCCTGTTGGAAAAAGAGACCATAGGCTACCGAACCACTCTCTCCCTTTTTATCTGCTGTATTTTAAAATGATGTATTGTTCTAACTCAGGCTGATCTATGATCATCATAATGAACATCGACTGCCTTTTTCTAAATACAGGCTAATATTGGTCATAAATGCTTTTTTGTGTAAGATTTCTTATTCTGCCTTAATCAGATATGAATATAGTATAAACCAACAACAAAAAAATGAAAAGCCTTCAGGCTAATTTGGGCTATGAGTCGCTTTTATATCGGCAGATTGGCGACGATGAATAAAATGTGCAACAATATGTTTGATTAATCTCCTTTCGAGGCATTGAAGAGAAGATGCCCTGCAGGATAAAAGCAGGGCCATATAGAATCTGTAATTAACGTCTCCCCGTTAAGTACATCATTAACGCAGTAATATATAGAGATAGGCCTAATTAAATTGTAGTCCTGCGGAGCCTATATATCCTCTGCTTTATTGAATCATTTCCATGTGTAACAGGCCTATTGGTCACTTATAGTGGTCATCAAGAATAAGAAATAAGTGCGAGTACTTATCTTTAAAACATGTAGGCTAATAGGATAATATTTAGTCCTACCTCAGGAGAACAAGCCCCCCCCCCCCCCCCCCCCCCCCCCTCCCAAGAGGTCACCATGGGGTCAGTGTCTTGCTCAAGGACACTTGAGCAGGGCGCGTGAGGGCTGCTCAGTGGACTCTCTGAATTCAAAATGGTGGTCTTGTTCATTTGTTTATGCATGTCAACGTTGCGTATTACTAAAGCGCCGACGTTTTATTTTATGATTACTCGCCATTGGGAATTCACGGAGGTCCGAGCTAACAAAGAGAACGCGCGCACGGTCACGCGCGCCCCCTCGGCCGCTGGGTGGCAGTGGTGTGATTTCTCTCTCTCTCTCTCTCTCTCTCTCTCTCTGTCCTGTGGGGAGCTATGGGGAAACATCGGAGGGGAACAAAGAAAGGAGGGAGTGTGAGGGGGAGGCTGTGTGTGTGTGTGTGTGTGTGTGTGTGTGTGTGTGTGTGTGTGTGTGTGTGTGTGTGTGTGTTTGAGGGAGTATGTGAGGAAAAGACGAGGGGGAGGAGAGGGGTTCTCCCTTGTGACAGGAGGACATATATGGAAATTTGAATGGCTTACATTCACCTCTAGCAGAGCGCGCATGCCTCCTCTAATTCACCATCTCTATAGTCATCACCATCACCTCCCATTATGACATGTGCGCGCGCCATGGCAGCGTCACTGGTTACAGGCAGTATCCCTGAATGTGACAGATGTTACGGTGATAAAGGCTCCGTGCTTAATTACTGCCAGGGATGTACAGAAGTAGTCTATACATCTGTAGCCCAAAATAAGCTTGGTTAACCCTCTGGAGCTGTGCGTGTGTGTGCGTGTGTGTGTGCGTGTGTACCGACACAATAAAGCTTTTGGGGTTCAATGTGATAGCAATTAGGTACAGCCCTTCAAGCCTGTCTATCACTGTTACAATATGGCAGGGCAATGTGTGGAGAAGGGATATTAAATGCAAATATCACCTGACGTAAAATTCAATAAAAGGGCTCATAGTCTTTAACCTGCGCTTCACCTTTTCACGTGTGTGTGTGTGTGTGTGTGTGTGTGTGTGTGTGTGTGTTTCTTCAACTGCATAATAAAATATCTAAAAATGTAGGCTATAGGATACAGGCCTACGCTATTTATTTTATACAACAATAGGCTCACGATGAATGAAAAAGAAAACACACTGGCAAAGTTTAAAAAATAATTGGCCATGTAATGACTCTCATGAATATTTATTCGAAGTCACTTATAAATAATACATTAAATTTAAATAGCCTAACTGTTAATGAAAATATTTTTTTGTTATCACCGTATTTCTGCAGGCTAATATGAGCCACTTTCTTTTTTCTTTCGCTGCTTTTCTGGCGACTGAAGCCTTTTTTTAAGGATAGCCTAACTGCGTCTTTCACCCTTAGGTTTGCTAAAAAAAAAAAAAAAAATGAGGCTTTTACTTATATTATATGAGCATTAATCGCTAAGCATTCCTTGTTTTATTATTTATTTATATGGTAAGATATTGTAGGCTATTTTGAAGGATACCTAATAGTTAGACAGCCGGGGTTTACTGCGCGCACAGGGGGCAGCTGTTCCTCCAGCCTGCCCGGGAAAAGCAGCTCTCTGTCGGCTGCTGCTGCACACAGAGCCGCTGCTCGGAGCTCCATTTCCACTCACATTCGGCTCGCCACTACGACACTGTGTATGCGCGCCGAGCACGACAGGCAAGTGGTAAAGGATAAGTCGTAATATCTCTGTGACATAACGCGAACCGAGTTTAAAAAACAAAAAAACAAAACAACACACACAATTGAACTCGAGTTTCGTAGCTGTTTTTGTCCACACGTAGCACACTTTCTCCTGGTGGACCCGCCATGTTTACCCTGCCGCTGATGAGGACGGCAGGCTGTTGGGGTTCTTTCAGTTTAACATTTTCGGCAGTCTACATAATTTGACAAATAGCGATATTTACATATATTTTTGTCTTGAATTAGCCTATGTTGCACACACACTCTTAGGCAGAAATAAAATTGCCTTGAGTCACAGAAAAAAAATAAAAAAAATCTAAAAAGTTCAAACGTGCCCCTTTTCCACTTAAAATAAACTATTGCTGCTGGTTTTGAAGTCAAACATTTCCGCAGCCCATCAGACTATAGAGTTAAACAGCGTTACAACTGTGTGCTGTTGAATGGTTCATTCTGGACTGAGTTTCATTTTAGTCTGTCCACATGTTAAAGCCTCAATCAGAGGCAGGGCTCTGGATCAAAGTGAGTTAAGTGAGTAATTGAACTTTGTGGTTACAAAGGTTACAGTCTGGTTGACATACTGCCAGAAAAAAAAAAAAAAATCTGCAGGCTACCCCCTGCTCCTCAAGCTCCCACAGGTTGACTGTTTCTATCTTATGCCAGTTTGTGTGTCCTTGTGAAGTTGTCTGTTGGTGTGGAGGAGAAGGAACCTTGTACATCTTGGCTGTACAATATCTTATTATTAATATGACACTGAAGGTCATGAATACTCCTGCTTCTACCTTTTATTGTCTATTGTCTAACTCAACAACATCCCACTTTCATGGTTGTATTTGGTCTAGGAAGAATAAAGACAGCCACAAATTGAAGCATGAAGTATAATTATTGTTCCATACAGCAAATATAACTGCTTGTAGCGCACACTTTTGTGTGTGTATTGAAACTCAAGGCCAGTTTGATAGAAGTCTCAATGACAACATATATTGATGAGGTTATGATTGTTGTGAAGAGTCTCTTTTTGATATTGACTTCAAGTCAGTTCCACAGCCTTTTCATTTCTGAAGGCCATTTACACATTCAGGAATCGGTTCTGCAAAACCTCTACATGTCCAGATATGCACTTCTTTATCCTGCATATCAATTTGGTTTCAGGCGTAAACTGAACTGGATCTTTTTGGAAAAACTAAGATAAAAAAGACATGTAGAAACACCATCATTTTCGTCTTTCAAAAAGGCCTACTTTTACTTTTATTTAATGGTTCTTCAGCATATGACAGTTTGGTCAACCCAAATGCAACGGTTGTATTTTTTTAACAGACCAGTAGATTTATATTCAACCTGTCCATTACCTCTGCAGCAGAGACCCTTAGGGACTATTTAGGGGTTTGTCACTACATAGATAGATAAGATATATGATAGAGCAAAACTCTGTTACTGTTTACTGAACATTTTAAAATAGTAAAAAAATAATAATAATCTGTTTATCTGAATTCAATCAAATAAAAATCATGAGCTATGATTACTAGTACAAGCAAAGCTAAATGATTCATTATCCCATGTAAATAAATCATTGGGGAGAAAAACACTTTAGAAACTAAATCATATTAATGATACACATAAACATGCTGTCAGAGACAGACCGATAGAGAGGCAGCCAGGCGTCCACCTCGGTCCAAATTAAAACACTTTACAATCAGGCAGGGCGAAGGACGGCCCGAGGCGGCTCAGTTTCCTTGTACTGGGGGTCTTAAGCGAGGATCAACTTTCATGCAAGCACTCCCAAAGAAGGATGTTTCTTTGTTCTATCAGCACCAGTCCACACTGCCCCTTTCTCTCTCTCTCTTTGAGAAGTGAAAGAGATGAGGAAATGTAATTATAAAAGATACAACACTGCTTCAGGAGAGCCCCAAGAATCCCATTTATACATCATCACACAAGGCAGAGACATACAGGGCCCCTCATTCTGCAGGAAAGGACAATTCATCATTCATTTTTTTTAAGTAACTGTCCACATTGACTGTCATTGTACAGGTTCTGTTACCTATGGCGGCATTACACAACAACTGTAAAATATTTACTGTCCTTTTTCTTTTCCACCCAAACGTGGGGTTAATTGAAGATGCTAATGCTGAGTGTAAGCACACATTCATTGTCTGGTGATGCAAAATGTAGCTGATGTGCGCAGAAATGTGCTCTGTCTGTTTCTAACTGAGAGGCCGCCGTGGGTTTGTGTGGAATGAATACAATGTCGGACACAAAGGGAGCACAGCAGAAAGAAAAGTGTCAATCTCCACCTGACTCAGAGCCCATTATAGGGTGAGAGAAGAGGCAGGGATGTGCGTGTGTGAGTGTGTGTGTGTGTGTGTGTGTGTGTGTGTGTGTGTGTGTGTGTGGCAAAAGTAAAAGAGAGACATCCAAAGGTGAATAAAGCGCACACATTACTATCAGCAGCCATTATTAGCAGCCTGCACTGGTTGCCAATCAGACTGAATTATCCTGCAGTAAATGGAATAGCAGGCAGTTGACCAATGACTGTTTCCTTTACGCAGAAACAAACACCAACTCTGCTCAGTCTGATTTCATTTCCTATCCTTTCAGTCACTCCCTTCATTGATTGGCTCCTGTGCTTCCAACTGGAACTTCTCTACTATCAAACCCGCCCTCCTTACTGCTGTCTTAACGTTCTGTTTTCCTTTGTCCACAGCATTCAACTTGTCCTTTTTTTCCCTGTGCAGTGATGAAATCTGCAACAGGCGCTCATAGTGCATGTATGTATGAGTGTGCATGTGTGTGTGTGTGTGTGTGTGTGTGTAGATTGCAGGGCAGTGCAAGCAGCAGTCTGATCCATACTAATGTTCATTGATAGAAAAATCAATGGTGCATTGATCCAAGACTTGGCTCTGAGGTAGGGAGGGGGGTTGCATGTGTGAAGACTGGAGGAAGAGCAACAGAAAGAGGAAGAGGAGGGGAAAAACAGTAGGGGAAGGAAAGGATTAGGCAGAGGACGGTGAATGAAGAAGAAAAAGAGGGATAGAATAGAACCTCTGCAGGCCTCTGTGTCGCTGCACATGACAGAAATGAGACTCGAGCGCCCGTGGCTGTCATTGGGGGTGGGTAACTATATGTGTGAACAACCTGCCGTGTCCTAACTATTCTCTTTTCTCTCTCTGTCTCACAGAGCTGCTCTTGAGAGTGGATGAACAAGCCTCAAATGGAACCTGAGAAGAAGGAAAAAGAAGAGAAACAGGAGAAGAGAGGAAAAGGGGAGGGAGAAAATCAATTTTCCCAGATAGGCAGGCTGGTCTAATGGAGGTCTAAAAGAAGAGGAGGAGGAGAGGACATATTTTCCTCTGATTACCTCCTCTAGCTTCCCTGGCAAACCTTGAAAGCTAGCATCGCCAACGTTGCCTCCCTCATCCGACCTTTTCGCAGAAGGTATGGAGTCTAGATGCTTCTTTTACAGGGCAGCGATAATGCTGTGAGGTGGAGAAGACACAGTGAGACTTAGAAAATGTGATGAATCACTGCATGAAAAGGGCAATAAAACACAGTGACCTGATCGACAATACACTAAAAGGACATCATGTTCTTATAAGCGGGGAAAAAACGTTTGCCTTAGTCTGAAGTTTGAAAAACCAAAGCACCTTAGCTCATTTCCTCTTCATCGTCAAACTCGATGCTGAAGTTGAAGTTATGCAACACACTGTTGAATCTCAAAGAGAGAAAATGAGCTGGATTAAATTAATATAGGTTTCCATTTGGCTAAGAGGAATCGTTTATAAAAGCAACAATGTTGTCATTAGACTATCTGCTAATCGAAGTGATACTAGAGTACCTCTTTTCCTGGGACGCTAAGTTAGAACGGCCTGCTTGATGTCACATGACCAGGTCACTATGTCCAATTTCCTGCAACAGCCTCAGTTATAACAAATTTAACGGTCAAGTAGACACTCAGTCAGTAGAATACTGCAAATGCAGGCAGCTGAAGTTCTAACTGAGTGAATTTTTAAAAACGGTTTATTGCTCTCCACGTGGAGTAAAAATGCTTTACCCGATGCCTGAGACAGGAAGCCATAATTTATATATATTTTTTATAAACAAAGGTAAATCTCTGAACCCATCAGCTATCGACTGATGATGATTTAGCCACAGAGGGAGTGATGGGTTATTTTTGGGCCTTCCAGTGTAGCCAGCATTTAGCCTACAGGACTACTGGACAAGACTTCCTTTTCCATTATTTACTGTCCAATTAGCAATTCGGGAAACGAGAAAGAAGTTGGAGTAGAGCGACGACATCTATGAGCTGCACTTGCATGCAGACATCTGTTAAGAGACATTGTTAAATGACTGCCAATGGGTTTCAGGACTGCATTCCGGCAGATGTGTTACACCTCTTGAGCTCTCCACAGGGCGGTTTTCTTGTGTACAGCCAAAGCCGCTATTGGACGACACAAGAGCTACAAATGGAAACCAGAACGCTTCCGATACAGGGGCCCGGTCTATCGCTTTAATTTTTGTTAATCTATAAAGATTACGAAAGTTCTGAAGCCTAATAGTCCCAGCACATTCATAAAAGCTTTAAGCCACAAACAATTGAAAGATAAAACTACTGATTTTCCAGTAAAAGTGTCGCAAAAGCCATTCAAAGTTAGAGTCCAGAATGAAAAAAAAGAAAGCTCTTAAGTGGGGCAGATGTTAAGCTCTAAACCGCACAAAACCCCTCCAACAGTGTAATACTGTGTCACCCTCTGTATTTTTGTTTTGTTGTTATTAATCTTGAGATTAACAAACCAGCCATTGAAGAATATTTGAATGAACTTGTCCTTGTCTTGGTAACATTTACTGGGCAAAACACAGTGTTTCCTCTCAGGAAAAGGAAGCTGGTGATAAGCTGCAGTGGGGTTTTTTTCTTTGAAGAGATATTAAACATAGCTAAAGGAGAGCTTGCACCACGCTGTCTGTCTGTTTCTCTATCTGTCTGTCTGTCACTGTGTTTGTCGCTCCCTCCCCGTCTCGTTGGCTCTTTGTGTGTTTCTCGGCCCGTCTCTCTCGGCCCTGTGAGGTGAAAGTGGCTTCCATGGTAACGGCACACTCTGTTTATGCCACGACGTCTCACTTCATCACAAGCTGTTGATGGCTTTGATTTGCATGCGTGCCTCTGCGTGCGTGTGTGTGTGTGTGTGTGTGTGTGTGTGTGTGTGTGTGTGTGTTTGTCCTCCCCCATTTCTAGGAAAGGCTCCCTGAAACACGTACACATCATACAGGTGTTTATGAGACTAATAGGGCATGTTTGAACTGTAATCTGCAGACTTTTGATGGATCAAATTCCGCCATAAGATAAAGAGAAGTGTTGAAAACTGTTTGGTGTTTTAAAGGCTCATATCCTTTACTTCTAGCAAAACAACAGAACGTATGAAGAGCAGATGTTGCTCTCACCACACATACAGTTAATAGTAGCCTATATAACAAAACCAAAAACTCTGTTGAGACGTTACAAAAATGTCGTACGGTGTTTATCTTTCAAAAATCAACAGCACCATGAAAAGGAAATCGGCACTTTAGCTGTAAAGACAAAAAAAAATGTAAATTTAATCTTTCTCATTTCCTCATTCTGGGAGCCGATCCCGTGTACTTAACCACTTAAATTAGCTGCAGAAACAATGATTATGACTCCTTTTCACTAAAACCAGTCGTCCCCAATTAGGGGAGTGAGGTGGGGGTGAGGGAGGAGGAAGGGAAGGGCCTGGCTAGCCGGACCCCATGCAGGGCAGAAAGGGGGGAAAAATGGATTCCATACCAGGAAATCCATTAGGGCCGGGAGTGGCGTGGAGCTGGCAGCGCAGGGCGGCGGTCTTGTTTTTTAAAATTCCTCATTAGGTGTAATTTCTAAATTACAATCAGCATGGGCAGAATGAGAAGGCGAGGATCTGACCAGCTCATCAGGATAATCAGGGTAATAGCATGATTCGGCAGACAGGGATAAAAACCAAAGAGAGCAGGGGAGGATGGAGAGGGGAGTTTTATTCTGCTGCTGCTGGACACTGACTGTTTGATATTCTCCTGCTTTATTTATGATATTTTTTTTTTACAACCAAGTGATGCAGATAATCGTGTGTGGGGCGGGGGGGGGGTTCGGGTGGCTAAAGCAACAAGCTAATGGTAAACAGGAGTTTCCGCCTCTATCTATAACTCGCTTCTGCTTTTTGCCCTCCGAGGTACGAGACAGACGCGGCAAACTTGGCGAAAGTGAGGAGAAACAGAGGAAAAGGAGGAAGACGAGGGACAGAAGAAGAGGGTGGGAATTGAGAGAGAGGAGAGGTAGCGAGGGGGCCAGTGTAAGGGAGAGGGGGGGAGAGAGGGAGGGGAAACGGCAGGAGGGGAGGAGGGAGGGGAGGAGAAGAGGTTAATTTGCACATATTAGAGAGGGCAGGATTTTTCATTAAAAAGAGATTGAAGTTGATATATGCCTGTGCGCTCCTGACACACTGTACACTCTGATTGTGTTAAGTCCTTGACAGAACAAAGGATTTCCTCTCTCTTTCTCTCCCTCCCTCCCTCGATCTATCTCTTACAGCACGGCTGCAGCTCTGCTAGCATTTTGCAGCTTTATGGAGCTGTTTCATGGGAGATGGAGGCGCACACAGTGTCATATCACCTCAGGAGGAGCCCCCCCTCAATGCATACACTTACTTTCTTTCCTATGTAAATGAACACACATACAGGGGAGGGAATGGCCTTCATGCATGTGCACTACCTTTACATTTCCTCAAATGTGCACGTGTTTGTTCATCGAAGCGGGTGTTGAAAGGGTTTAGCATAACATTTGGTTTTCCTTTTTTTTCTTCTGCTAACAGGAAGAAGAAGCTAACGTCTTTTGATGCTAAAGGAGAACTGTTAAATACGGCGCGACAGTGCATCGTTCAAGGCGTCAACATTCACTCAGGTAAGCTGATCTAGGGTCTTCAGGAGGCCCGAGGCTAAGTCATACCTGCCAAAGAGTCAACGCAAGCAATAATAACAGTTCTCTTTTTTATGGTCTTTTGTTTAGGTCACACTCAACTGGTTTACATCTTTCCCTCTTTTTTTCTTTCCCCCGCTCCCTTTCTTTTTATCTTGTTTTCCTCCGGCCACATCTGTCATTCCACGCTGGAGGGTTATACCTGAACTTTGACCTTAGTTAGCGCAGCCCTAGAGACCCGCTCCACACACAAACACACTCACATACATAAGAAACCTCCACACACAGAAAAGGAGATATTGATTGGTGATAGATAGATAGAGCAGGGCCGGCCTGATAAGGAGGCCATATTTGATGTTTGTTCTGGCAGCAGGGAGAGATTAAATCACAATGAGCAGCCTGCTCCGTCCTTGGCTTCGTCCCCACTCGAGGCTTTGCAGGAGTTTAGGGGTCGAGCTTAAAGGATGACGGGTGAGGGATTGTGGACAAGGGGCGCCCGGGCTTCTTAAATCCACTGTGCTAAGAGCCATTGATTAACACAGCCGGTAATGTTATTCAAGGGTGTGTTTTTTTGCATTCCAGGGTTTTCAACATTTCAGGCTTTTAGATGCACAACAACTGCATCTATTCTAAATACAGACCTTTCTTTTCCTTCACTTGCCCGCCCCAAACAATGTAGTGAACTGATTGACAGGCATCAATACAATCTGGAGGTCCATAGTGAGGGTGAGCTGAGGTCTGGTTCCCTGTAACACACACACATGCACAATCCAAGTGTTGCACAGTGAAGTAAAAAATGAAACCGATATAAAACCAGAGAGAAATACTCAAAACAATCATAAAGAGCTCATAAGAACACTGTGAAGTACATAAAAAACAAGAACACTGTAAAATACATCAAATAGAGGTCTATAGAGGTATATCGTTTATAAGCAACACCAATGCTCTACAACACAATTAAATACACATTACTGCAAGGCAAAGGAGAATTTAAAGCAGACCTGCACAGTTTTTGTCCTAACAGCAGGAGCTGTGGTAACAAATGGAAGTGGTAGTTGTAGAGCAATTGTTGCCAAATGTGAGGGAAAACATGAAGTTGGAGACAGTTTTCAGAGAAAGTTTAACTTCAGCCAACTTACAGACATACAAGACAAAAGCTTTTTTCACAAAAACATTCCTGAAATTTCCTAGAAATTTGCATCTGTGAAAAGGGACCGCCCCTGAAATCCTCCTGACCTTGCTGTTCACACATGCACCTCACGCAGGAGATGATCCCTGTTAAGGCCCTGACACACCCAGCAGGCGGCAAAGAACTGATAAATAAACTGTTGTTGTGATACGAGAAGACCATTTTCTCACCGCTGTCGCTCAACACTCGTAATATAGGAACTTCTAATCGAGAATAATGTCTGATAAAAAGTTGAAAATGGCGCTGGCGTTGTCAGCCCTTGATCTTTTATTAGTGGAACAAGAATAGAAGAGGCGCTTCCGCATTTCTTCTTGTGCACTGGCTCTCCTGTTTCGCTTAGCTGAACAGCCAATCAGAGAGATTCCTGCCCCCAACCGCGCCGGCTCATGGCCGATTCAACAAGTGGAATCGGCAAAAAGAAGGCCAACTGGGGCCGACGGGTCGCGACCAATCTATGGTTGGTTATGGTATGCACTGGTCACAGGGGATAAACGTCACCACCCCGTCCAACTCGCTCCACGTGAATTCTCCTGATGATATTCTTCTGCATTAGCTCACTCGGACTTTCTGCAGAAAAATACTTGGGACTTGACTCTGTGTAAAGTCAGAGGGAAAATGTGGGCGTTTGCATTCCCACTTGCAGCTCATTCCTGAAAACTTCAGGAGTTTTATGCAAGTTTGAAATAGGCTGAAGAAAGACTGTAGCAACCAAATCCCTCAGTGGATTGAAGATATTTTCAAGATGAAGTATTTATGTACTTGTTTTCAATGTTTCTTTATATGCTGGAGAAAATGTGTATGATACATTTTTACACTTACATGCAGCTTTAAATGTTTTACAGTGCTAACAAATGCAATCTACTATAACAACCTGTTAAGAATTTAAACTTCCATTTTTTAACAGCATACATGCAGAGGCATACATTTCTATACAAAGTAAACAGGCAAACGCCTGACAACTGTTTGTCAATGTACTGCATTGAAGTAGAAACATTACTGTCAGGAAACAACCTGAAACCTGCTTCACACATGAAAGCACTTGTGTCCAAGGCGAACATGTGCTCTAAATTCACTTGTGGGTTTCAACATGTGACACCATTTTCCCCTGAAGACATGTAAACTCTCTTTTTTTCTTCCTGTGATTGCTCTAAAACTTGGTAGCCTTCAATTTTCTCCACCATGTCGTTCTAGCTCGTTTTTGATAAATCCATGTCATCACTATATGCAAAGTTAAGTGTGGGTGAATCAAAATGGAAACAAACCCTGATCTGACCTGAGTATCCCCTTTTACATATGAGCACAGCAAACCCAGGACTCAAATCCCCCGGTGGAAAATAGCAGCATGTGTGTACGTATGAAAGGCTGTATATGTTGGCCAGTGTGCACGCCGTCTCGAGGGTTGGGAGATTATGTCGACAAAAGGTGCACCTGGTGCTTTAGATTGAGTTTCTCTCCTCCCCTTCCTCCCTTTATCCCTCTTCCATCCCCCTCTCGTCTTCTCCCATGGTCATTTCCAACATTACCCTGGGACTTTTAAAAGATTAGACCACAGCTTTATAATTGTGCCACTAATGCATGTTTATAGCAAGTCTAATGGAGAATACTACTTTTTAATATGATATATATACCTGCCTTCTAGTTCTTTAATACTCATATATCATTATGTGTCAGAGCACATCATTGAGCCGTATTCACATGTAACTCAGATCAGCTTGTGCTGAAGACACACAGTATGCTCAGTGTAACAGTATTGAGACGTTCAGATAATCTTACTTGTTGATTCATATTCAGTGATTGATCCTCCAGTAAAGTTATATCTACTTCTACTGACTCTCATAAGAAAATGTAAGAATGTATAGATTCTTTAGTCGTGTACCCACACAAACATGTTCAGATTTGTTATTCAGTCATTCACACAAACTCATATTTTAGCATTTTCTCTGATCTTTGTCTGTTTAGGTGAAATATTGTGGGCGGAGTTAACAATGAAGAAGTTTAGACGGGAAATGATTTACCTGTTTTTTACGGAACTGCTGAAAGTTCAAAATTCAAAGGAGGCATAGAACAGAAAGGTTGTTTATTTTACAGGATGTAAATGTATTTTAATGTGTAGTATTAAGTTTAAAAAAAAAAACCTCTACCTGTCAAATAAATCTCATTTTGTTAACTGTGCCATGGTTCTCTGATTTATTACGTACAATTAAAGTATACAAATTCACTTTCCACCAATAGCCAAGATTTTGACATCACTTATTCTGCCAGCTCATTTACCCAATGATCAAACCTGTTACATTAAAACATATGTCGCTCTGGTAGCATTACTTTCCAAACCTCCAATGATACTTTTCATGGATCACATTTGTAAACCTGTTGCAGTCGAACTGTTGTTCAAGCAGTGTTCTTCATTTTGGCTCTGCTATGTAAGGAGGTGTTGTTAATGTGTATTTTTTTCAGAAGCATTCATTTTAATTGCTAAAGAAAATAAAGATTGATTGATTAATTCAACATCAACTTATGGACACTTCTCAGGAAGAAATGCGTTTACAGTTGAGCAGGACTGGCCCTTTGTGTTCCCTCCATCTCTCTCTAATAACAGCAGAGATACAAATAAGCAGACACACACACACACACACACACACACACCAGCTCCTTTGTGTATTTGTTTTTCAAGGTCTGTGTGATCACTTAAACACATGTATAAATAAAACACCTACTTAAATCTGTGGTTTGCCCTTCAGAAACCTCACAACCATATTTACTAGACTAACATTAAACAATCATCTGAGTGTATGCAACAAGTTTCACACACATACACATTTTTTAGCGCACACAAATCTCTCTCTCGCTCTGCGCTCTGCATACCTCTCTCTATATTTAAGAGCAAAGACAGAAAAATCAGCTGTGTGTGTGTGTGTGTGTGTGTGTGTGTGTGTGTGTGTGTGTGTGTGTGCGCTCTGGTGGGCATCACATGTAACCCCCCCCCCCCTGCCCCCTTTCCAAAAACATACACTAGCCCTCCTCTCCAGTCCTGGGGTCTCCAGTCTGCATAATAAATGAGGCCTGCTGATAGGTGCATGGACAGGGGAGGGCTCTCTCTCTCTCTCTCTCTGTCTCTCTCTCTGTCTTAACCACTGAACAGCTGTTACCGCTAGAGAAATCCCAGATCTCTTTACATGCTTCTTCTTTGCTCATTTATCTTGATTGCAGCAGTGGTTTCGACTCCTCTTCAATCTCAGACGTTTGGACTCCAAAACTGAAAATTAGATGCAATCTCTCCAGGATATCTGCTTTTAAAAAAAACACCTTGAGCAAGGCACTGACTTTCTGCAGCACCCCCACCTGATGTGTAATAGCTCATCATAAAACTTACACACACACACACACACACACACACACACACTTGGAGCGGAAGGAATTGGAGTTGGATAATTTGGATGCGTGTGTAAAAATGTCCAGCCTAATCACCAAAAATGCTTGATGAATATTAATACCAAATTTCTCACCTTGCAACAATTAATAATATAGGATACCTCTTACCTACCCTATCACCTGTAATGTAATTATTATATATGGGAACATGTGAAATCCCCCCAACCTGCCATCACCTACCAGCAGCAGACTTATTTAATCATATAGACCTTACCATTTGAAAGTAATTATCAGTAATGATCTGCCACTGACTGATCTATTTTTACCTGATGATCAAACCAGATCTCATCTCAGATCTATATCCCGTCACATTCATTACAAGCCCACAAGACTGCATTCATCTCTGCCAGCACCACCTGTCCCTGTAATGGTGCTTCATTCTTCACCCACAGTCCGTTCACTCTGAAATACAAGAACAAGGTTGGGTTTTGTCTTTTATTGTGCAGGTATAGGATGCAGACATTAGAAGAGGAAAATACACCCTGTTCTTGAATGGTTTGTGTGTGTGTGTGTGTGCGTGTGTGTGTGTGCGTGTGTGTGTGTGTGTGTGTGTGTGTGCGCGTGTGCGTGCGTGTGTGGGTTTAATTTCTGCTGTTTTTATGTTTTCCAGTGCAGACTATCAGGTCACATTGAATGCTGTGGGTCTCTTGCGATCAAATGTATTTATATAAAATGTAATTATTTTTTCAAATTGTACCACCCCCAGTCTGATAAAGTTATACTGCTTTTAAAACAACCTGACAGAAGAAAGTCTGTAAAAAAAAGTGGGGGTTGTAGAGTTGAATTGAATTTGTACATAATTTAGTGTATCTCTGTGGGTTATGTGGATTTCCTGCAGTTTGCTGTTGGGGTCGATTGTCTTCAAAACAACACACATGGAGGTCTCAATAAAAGACAGGAGTAAGTACATTCTACAGACATCACACATCACTGCTAAATATCCTATTCAATTATATTAACGTTTTAGAAAAAAAACATCAAAATAAAACATGTCACCAAAACATTACTGCAAGTACTTTAGGCTATGTATGTGCAGTAAAAAGTGTGATATGTCGTAACCTTCACTGTTGGCCACGTGTTTGTTACAGCCTATACAAGTTAATATTACCTTAATATAGAATACATTACATGTTAGTCGATGAAAATACCTCAATACACTTATAGAGGCACTGGAGTTAAAGCTCTTTCCGTTTCACTAAGTAGCCTATGAATATATTTTTTCCACATTAATAGTAGGCTAGTTGAAAATTACTACTCCTGGTTAATTCTCTCATTTGATTTTGAATGAACATGAATCCATACAACGATCTCTCAGGCTACACTAACAATGTAGCGAAATGTATCGCAGCAGCAGAGCTGCCACCATTTAGCCTCTGTGCTGCATTTCCCCTTTCGAAGGGGAAAAGCAGACAACAGAAACATTATTTACTTAACCCCCCCGCCCCCATTCACCGATAAATGTATACGATATTTGCGTAAAGCGTAGTCACCCTTCTCGCTTCTCTGCGGGTTTCGGAGCTCCTTTCCTCCCGCCGATAGTGGGAGCCGCAGGCAGCGGGAGAGAGACGGAGCACTACCCGCACAGCGCTTCACTCAGCGCGGCAGAGGAGCGGAGCAGGAGCCGCTGAATTCGGGAGAGACGCTACTGCACGCCGGGGAGACCGACTGCATGTGCTACCAACAATATAAATCCACTTTTCCCCGGGTGTGCCTACATTCACCAAACTTACCTTCAGTTCAGAACACCCTTTGTCATTTTTTTTCAGCAAATACCCAGAATGGATATTCATATTTTTAATGCGTATTACGCTTTTTTTTGTGTGTGTTTTAACGAAGTAGACTAAACGCAACCTTTATAGAAAAGGGTTTAATTTATCTAAAAAATAATACATAAATTATAAATGCATTATATATAATTTATATAAGTAGTAACTCTTATGTGGCTTATTCATTTGCGTTAAGAAATTTTAATTTTTTATTAAATGTGCAATTTTGTTCGGATGGTTGCCAATGCCAGATAGATAGATAGATAGATAGATAGATAGATAGATAGATAGTTAGGTAGATAGATAGATACATAGATACATAGATATATTTATCTCTCTTTACGTCTCTCGCACTCTTTCTCTCTCTCTCTCACACACACACACACACACACACACACACACACACACACACACACACTGGTCAAGGAGAAAAAAAACAGTGCCTCAGCCTCAGTTACTGCAGGGAGGTTCAGAGGTTTCTCATTAGAATCTTCTTCCCATGCATGTGCACATTTATCATCCTATAATCCAAATATTTATTCCAACAACATCCATTAGTTCTTCAAAGCATGTGAACCTCCTCCTAATGAGACAGTTTGAGATTTTTGCTGCAATTATCCAATGAGGCTGACCAGTCAAGTTCTAAGATTTGTTAGGAATTTTATTTTTTTTATTGTAAATAATTAGTTATTTTTTATAGATTAAAGCTTCCTTTGGTACAGTTGTGTGTAGTTTTCTCTTATCTGTATTTCAGGGTGGAGACAGGAGCTGTATTCTGTTGAACAGTGTAAACCTCCAAAGGAAGAGACTGAACAGTTATTGCTTATTTAACATTTAATGTCATTTGTGCCGTTTTGTGTTAGCTCGTCAATCGCTGTATGTGTGTTGCTCTGAGTTTGAATTCATTGAACTGGGAGGGATCTGCATATGAGTGTGTGTGTGTGTGTGTGTGTGTGTGTGTGTGTGTGTGTGTGTGTGTCTTAGGGTGACAGAGGGGTGTCAAGAATGAGGAGGGATGTGGCTGAATCCTGCTGCTTCTCCTGTCCACTATTATCTTACAGGAGAAGGACCTATGGGGGGCACGCACACTCACTTTTAGGCTAGAAATCTCCTCAGCTGTTCCCCCTACACTCTCCTTGTACCCTTCATCCGCATCCTTCTCTTTGCCATTTAACACCTCAGTTTTCTGGATCTGGTTCCCCTCGGCTCTGGATAGGGCCCGGTGGCTGACTGCATGTTCCAGTACAGGATTAAGCCTCTTTAATGGCCACCACTCTGTGATGATTTACACTGCATTACTGTACACACCTCCTCCTGCTGATGCTTTATTACAGCCAGGCCTCCATCAGCTTTATGGCTCTCTGTTTGAGGCTGAGGCATACTTAAATATTTTAACCAAATTACCAAAGGTGCACATACATGCCAAGAAAAGACTAATGGCCCTCAGTGAATCTTTAATTATAGTTTGGTGTCGGTTTTTTGTTTGAGCAGCTTTCAGTTGATCAAGAACAGTGGTTCTCAAATGTGGGTCGCAGAGTGTTTTTTTTTTTTTTAAGATTTTTTTTTTCCCCCAATAGATGAGAAATTCTTGTTAATTGGTTTATTGAACAAAAACGTCTCTTATGTACCAGGGGATTTAAATGAAAAGCTTCATCCTGAAACAGCATTATATTGATTCAACAATAAGATATTTTATAACGTCAAAGTGTGGCCAAAATGATTCTGTAACCTGAGATTGGACATTAGAATAGGTGATGTCATGGGACAATTTAATACACTTAATGTTAACAAAAATAAAAAATGATTTGTCCATTGTATTTCTTCAATATTACAGATATAATGAAAAAAAGCATGTTGTAATATGATAAAATGTAACCAGATAATAAAATGTAATCAGTGAGCATATATTAAAGCTTAAGATATGTAATTTGATTTTCCATTAATGATATTGAATTGTTGATCATTTAATTATGTAATGAATCATTAAACTAGTACTAAAAACTACATTTGACTTCAAGATGTTTTGCCACAAAATTTTATTTGAAAGTGAAACTAAGAGCAGCTCAATCTTTTTTCTTTAATTGTATTTTCAGTTTTTCAGTTTTTATTTGAAATTACATTAAATGAGCCACCTGACACCTGTAGTTGTTTTGACCTAATGAATGCACTGATTTGTGTGTACATAGTACAGTTGTAAAATGTATCGAGTCAAACCTCTTCGATCTGCGTTCTTAAGTTTTCATAGATGCAATCAGGGCTAAAGAAATAAAATGCAGAATCAAATCCAGCTTTCCACGATGGCGTCACTTTGCTTTCTAGCTTTTCTTGATGCAGATTTGCTCTCCAGCTTTGTTGTCTCTGAGAAGTGCATGAGAACACATGCAGGAGAAAATAAATGCTAGAAAGCAGGGACAGGAACTTCTTCAGCACCCATGTTTCTGCAGAGCATACAGATATCTGCCCCACATTTGTCTAATCATCCCAGGCTTAACCCTCCTGCTGGCCTGCTGTCTGCTCTGTTTGTGTGTGTGTGTGTCTGTCTGTCTGCTAACACCGGGGCTTAGCAGTGTTTTGACTTTGTGATCAGGCACCTGGTCGGGCAGCACACAGGGGTCCTCCATCAGCTGGTAAGCCCTCCCACCCCCAGGGAGGCTTCTGGGGGAGTGTGATCGATGATGGACACAGCAGCTCTGCCCTGTGTGTGTGTGTGTGTGTGTGTGTGTGTGTGTGTGGGGCTGCTATTACAAAGAGTGGAGGAGAGGCAGCTATGATGGTGGGGGCTTATAAAAGAGATGGTCCTGGGTGGTGGTGGGGATTGTATGGTGTTTAAACAGCCTGGATTTGATTGACAGGGCTGATAGTGAGTGGAGGGAATGGGGTGCACGGTGAGGGATATTTGGAAGTAGGAGGGGTTTGTGAGCAAGTGCTTGAGAAAAGAGAAGAGAAAAGGGGGGTTGTGTTGTCGAATGCAGGTTAGAGTGTGTGTGTGTGTGTGTATAGGGAGGATGGGGGGCAGGAGGAAAGAGGAAAGTGAGCTTTTAATTACCAGGGCAGAAGCAGATGTAGCAGAATGGTGCCCCCACCTTCAAACACACTGGTTGTTCTGTGGCAGCTGGAAATCATCTTCTTCAGTGTGTGCGTGTTTGTTAGGACAGGAGGCTTGTTTAAATTTAAAGATGTTCAGCTTCTTTTGGCACTTTATCTATTTTTGATACATCCAAGGAAGCTATCTCACATCCAGTATATGTTTGACAAAGTGTCTTTCAGTTCAGCTCACATCAACTCATGTGAAGCTGTAACAGTGGTGACTTGGATCCAGTCCTTCCAGCTAGGTGTGCTTGTATTTTTCCAGTTCCTCTGTATAATCCTGGCTGCTTTAAGAAAGCCTACAAGGCCTACCCCAAATTGTGCCTTTGTGAGTCCAGCTGGAAGAAAGGAGTTGCAAGTCTTTTGTTTGCACTGAATCCAACCTCCCTATATGATAGAAATAACAAGGATACATGTTTTTTTTTAAATGTTTGTTGTATATTCCCATCTAGTACAGGGTATGACATTCATTTTAAATGGATAAAATCAAGTGTTGTTACCATTCTAATTCACACTTTTACAGGAATAAAGAAGTACATATGTTGAGATGTAGTGTTTTCACTTAGTTTAGAAGTCAAGTTTAGTTTTGGGTTCAAGTTGTTTAAAAAGTCTTTATGTATCAGAGTATAATACTATTGATTTCTTTAATCAGTATTATGCTTCATTCATTTGAAACTAAAGAAATATCTTTAAAAAAGACTTTGTGATGTATGCTTTTATAAAACAAATGTGGTTTTTTTTGTAAGTCAGACAGTGTGAAGGAGTTTACCTTTAAGTTTTAGATGGACACTTTGCTCTCCCCCACACTCGTCTTATGAAATGGATGTGCAAAGATTTAAAAAAAAAAAAAAAAAAAAAAAAATCCCAAAATTTTACTTTATCCATAGTGTTTCTTTATTTTGGTGTTCTGAAATACAATGTCAAAATTTCTCCTCCCATTCTTTTCCATTTGTACAAAAATGATCCAACGAATGTGTGCACAGATGAAAACACGGTGCCCCAAGTATAAAATGACTTCTCATCAAGAAAACGGTGCAAAACTTAAAAAAGAAACACAATGTCCCTGAACATATAAAAATAAATTAATACTTTGTGTGTCCAGTCACTGTCAACCTTTTTTTTTTTTTCATCTGGTCCTAAAGATTCACACACACAAACTGAGGCTTCATTGGCTTTCCTTCACAATCACTTATGTACAGCAACGGCCAATGAGAAAGGTCTATGTACACTTAACGAGGTAAAAACAGCCACTGAACACCCCCTCTTTGCCCCCCTCCTTACAAATAGCTATATACAGCCACACCCCCTCCCCAATCAGCCAACTCTCATGTAGCTTCTAAACACAACACAGATCATTGAAAGGGATTACAGCAAGATTTGACTGTATGAGAAAAAAACAAAAACAAGACAAACAAAACTTTACACAGTAGTACAAAATGATGTTAAATTGCAACACCAGCAGGCTTTTAAAATAGAACATCTTACGCCTGTTACACAAACAAAACTCCCAATAAATAAAAAGCACAATACAAAGTTGGCTTTGTTATCAGAGAACGCAGCAGAAGTAGTTTTCCTGGTTTTATTTAAGAGACATTAAAGAGTCTATTTGTGATCTGTTGCAGCAGCAAAGCAGCAACGCAGCTTAAATACATCAGTAGAGTTGTGAAGAGCTGGGCTGAGTGACTCGGGTAAAGGGAATACTAACCCCAAAATACCCCTCCTTGGCCTCAGGCACTTGGGTTTTTGACCCTGATTGGCCAGTCCTGACTTTGTTTTTGTTTGTTTGTGTGTTTTAGCGGCTGCTGCTGTCGGCCTTTTAGGTCCTGATAGGCTGGTCCTGCTCGAGAGGTAGGTGCAGCGGGGGGCTCAATCAGGAAGATGAAATGTGACAACTTCCATCAGCTGATAACCAACTGCATAATATCTCTTTGTGAGCTTGTGCTGTGTGGATAAATACATCCATCAAAACATTCAACTAGCGGGTTTTCTTCTTCTTTTTTAAAATATCTTCTTAACACTTCACTTCCCTGAGTGAGCCCCCTGTTTCTGGCCCAGAGAAGAGACAGTCAAAAAGCAAGGCTTCTGCGGTGACCGTGTTCGAGTCTTGGCTCACTGACATTAAAGGATCCACACAAGCGGAGTGAAAGAAAGACAGGAAGAGAGGCGAGAACGTGAGGGATGTTTTCACAAGCCTCTCAACCAACGTTTCCCCCGAGGGACCGCTTCACAGATGTCAAACATAGATCTGCTTCTGTTAAGTCCTGTGGTTGGGTATTGTAGTTTTCTTTTTAATATTTTTTTTATATTTATGTATTTCAGCTACTTTTCCTTTTAAGGTCTGTAGTTCTGTGTGTTTGCTAGCTTGTGTGCTGATAGCTGAGGCCCCTGAGAGAGAGTGAGACAGCAGAGAGAGCAGACAGAGAGGGATGTGAGTGTGGAAGATGAGACACATGTTCAAGAGAGGAGACCGTGGAAAGGCAAAGAAGAAACTGAATGATGATTAGAGAAGACTATATTTAAAGTAATTTAAGTGTTGCGACAAGAACAGCCACACCATGTGCTTATTTACCAACACTAACACTAAGATGCTACCAGTGACATCAAATGAAAGTCATTATGTTAACAGTGAAAAATCTGAACCTGAAGCAGCACTAAAGCTAAAAAAACAACAACTGAAAACTGGATGGAAATAAATAGTAAAAAAAAATAACACAATGCTGTGTTAAGACTCTAACCTGAAAAAAAGTTGTAAAAATAAACCTGGCGAGGTCGAATGCAAGTGAACGCATCACTCGCTAAAATGTGCGATGATGAATGAGCACAGACGACTGAATAGAAAAACAGGTTTCTCTGCTGTCGGTGTTTTCTGCTGTTACTGAACGACAAAGTTGACCAACAGTCCGATATCCTCGAAAACTCTGCATATTTAGTTTCCGAAAAATACAAATAAAAAACAACCAAAAGAGCATCTGCCATCATGTCTTCTCCTGCCCCGCGACACCCACGGCCTTCTCGGCGAGCCGCTGCTTCTGTGCCCCCGGGGCGTGCGTGTCGCCGTGTGTGTGCTGCAGAGCCAGGAAGGGGTTGGCGGTGATGGCGCTTTGGCCCTGGCTCTGGGAATTGGGCAGCAGGTTGTTAATGGGCATCTGAGCAGAGGACAGCGGGATGGAGGGAATCTGGCCAGAGGAGGACAGGGACTGCAGCTGTTGGAGGTCCTGCTGCTGCTGCATCAGCTGGTAGAGCAACACCTGCTGCTGCTCCTGGAGGAGAGGGGGAGAGGGAGGTGAGCGAGACAGAGGGGAGAGAGAAGGAAATGCAGGAGAAAAAGGTTAGGATAAATTGATAATTGTAGACAATGAAGCAAGGAAAACGAGTTGTATAAGATGGACTACATGAAGGAACAGAAATAAGCAGAAAAATCGGCTGCATAATCTTGGTGATTTCAGGCATTTTCTGAAAAGATAGCTCCATGTCTTTGTATGCATTTAGCTGTGTGTGATAGTAGCTTTGAGCCTGCATGTGTGTGTGTGTGGGGCATTGTGTGTGTCATACCGCTGAAGGCTGTGAGGCGAGCAGCTGCTGGAGCTGGTGATGTTGCAGAAAAAGTCTTTGCTGCTCTGACAGCAGACCGAGCCTGACGGGAAAAAACACGACAAACAGTCAGAAAAACAAATAAAAACAGGCCGTCCTTGTGCTCCCATATAACAGCTAAGACATCTAAACAAGGATCTCCCATCTGCAGCCAAATAAAACATACAACTACATATCGGTGCTTACAAATTTGCCACTTCAAGGCAAACATCAGGGTTTCAGCTCTTTTTAAGAGATCAGTTTTCTAGGCATTTTCATTTTAGCTGGTATGACATAAACGCATCGTGCACATACACGATATGCTCCTGTCTGTGGAAGTACAAAAGATATGCATTCTCTGGCTATAACCTTGAACTCTCACATGCTTATAAATGGTGACAAATTCATCATAGAATAATGCAAATACACCTGCAGATGAATAGAACTTAATTGTATTATTATAAGTATGTTACAGTTATACTTTGGGCATTTAGAACCTCTTATTTTCACTGAATATAAAAACTAGGCAATGTAAAAAATAAAGAGCCAATGAAAGTATCTCGCACCTGACTTACTCGAAATAACAACAGTAACAACGGCGACAACAAATGTTCATTTATAAATAACTAAGAATCAGAGATATTCACAGAGGAAAGCAGTCAATATGAAAGACAACATTACATTCAACAAGTCTTCCTTCCCATTCTTCACACTCGTCATTATTTGATTTGCTCCTTAACATAATTCAGCCCTCTCAGATGACAATGTTGTCTGTTTAGGGAAACTGATATGTACTTAGAGGAGTATGATTGAATAATCTTGATTCAGGAACCCTGAAATATACTTACTCCCTTCTTTAAAAGTTTAAGTAGTTTCATTTTGTGGACATGATATTTAGTTAAAAAAAGCTTAATCGCAATATATTGTATCACAATTCTCAGCATCTTGCAAAGTGTTTAAAATCGCGATCATATCGTGACTCAAATATCGTGATAATATCGTAATCGTGAGTCAAGCATCGTGATAATATCGTAATCGTGAGTCAAGCATCGTGATAATATCGTAATCGTGAGTCAAGCATCGTGATAATATCGTAATCGTGACTCAAGCATCGTGATAATATCGTAATCGTGACTCAAGCATCGTGATAATATCGTAATCGTGACTCAAGCATCGTGATAATATCGTAATCGTGACTCAAGCATCGTGATAATATCGTAATCGTGACTCAAGCATCGTGATAATATCGTAATCGTGACTCAAGCATTGTGATAATATCGTAATCGTGACTCAAGTATCGTGATAACATCTTATCGTGACAATATCGTATGGTGATAATATCGTATCTTGGTGATTCCCACCCCTACATTTTACATAACCACCCTCAAAATAAGCAGTTCTACATCTTCTTCATGCAATCTCTTGTGACTCCGAGGACACAATGGAAACTGAGCTGAAGGTTTTTGTGAAGCTTCACTCCCGTCTCACCTGCTTTTACTAGTTGTTGAGCTGTTGTTAGAATCCAACACGCAAGCAGAGGAAACAGACAGGAGAGGATGCAATAAAGTACATATTTAAACATCGTAAGAAACACAGATAAGTACGAGGACACGTTTCCTGATGTAGGAATTCTTCGGTTATTTACATTAATACAGTATTTTTGGATGTGGCAAAGCAACAGGGGGTTAATATTCCAAAATGTCTACAGTGTAAGGTTACTGAAACATATTTGGAGGTCATTAATCTACTGGCAGAAATAAGGTAATATAACAGCGTATGTAATGACTTAGATATCAACGTTTAACCTTATTGAAAATGACTCTGTTTTTTCTTCTGCAGGTTGGTTGAATAAGCTGAAAATGCTTTTTTTTGTTGTTTACTTGTTATGATAAAAGCAGCTGTCTGACATACCTGTTACTAACAGGTATTGTGACACCTGTTGCTGTAGTGTGTGTATGAGGGCTGGCTGTGCCCCCTGGCGCCTGGATCACCCCGTTCAACGCCCCGACCATTCCCATACCCAGCGTACTTCCTGCACCCAGAGCACCCATCAGCCCTGCAACCCCACCAAGGCCAGCCGGGGTCGTTCCCATAGCAGGGACGCCGTTCAGCTGAGGCTGGGGCGGGCTCTGCGAGACGGAGGGAGGGGTGGAGAGAGAGGAGGTGGAGCCGCTGCTGCTGTGGCCGCCGCATGATGTGCTGTCCTGTTAAAGAGAGAGTACCGGTAACTCCATTAATGGCAGCTCTTCCTGATGTTCCATATTTCTGAGCTCATTTGGATAATACAATTTCAACACCAACATAAGTTGGAAATTTTAAAAGAATATAAAATTTAGATATTACTTAAAAATTACGGTACTACAAAGTCTTCTATCTAAGTGCTGTGCATGAGGTGATACAGGGTTCAGGTTGGTTCTCACCTGAGCTGCAGCAGGTAAAGATGAGTCAGTGGCTCCTTTCACATCTGCAACACAGAATAATCACATCCAGATTTTCTGTGTTATTGTGTTTACTGATTCACTTATTTTATTTGTCTGATGATTATTTTCTCATACAAACAAGTTCTTTCATGTTGAAAATGAAAAAAAAAAAACGATATTTGTAATTACAAGTTCAGGTCAAAATGTCCTTTATTATTTTGGTATGTAAGATTTGAATTCAATCGTTAAAAGGCAACAAGTCTTCATATTCGAGCAGCTGGAACCAGAAGGGTTCTAGATAAGCAGTTTTCTAAACTGTTAGACTCAATGAACTGAATTGTATCTTTGCGATTGAATGATTGATTATTGGACTCAAAGGATTCAGCTCTTCTATCTAGAATTACTGGGGTCTTATAAATAGTGAATGTCCATGTGTAGTAAACTGGACATTGAGTAAACGTTTGTCTTCATTGTCACCCTGCTTTCTTCTAGCACATCTTACATCTGCTACCTATGTGCAATCAAAAAAAGAAACAATATCTAATTCAATTAATTTTGTATTTACTTTATTAACTGTACACATTTATTTCACAGAGTGTGTGTTTGTGTGTTGTGTGTTGTGTGTACCTGAGGAGCCTGTGGATGGGGTGAAAGGCACTGAAAGCTGAGCGCTGAGGAGCTGCAGTCTCTCTTTCTTCATGGTCAGAGTTTTGATCTGCTCCTCCAGCCTCCTGTTCTCCTCCTGCAGCTGGTGGAGCGACTTCAACATACCCACCACTGAAAGACACCAAGAGGAAGAAAATGGATTCATTTAAAAAAACTAAAAAAAACTGATCACTACTTTTAAATGAAGTGATGTGGCATCATTTACAGCTCCATGAATAAAAAAGTTTTAAATGTACTTTATACTACACATACGAGATAAAAATGTAAAAGAATCAGCCTGCTGTTGTAACAGAGTCGTCTTTTCACTACAGAGAACACTGATGCTCTGACTTTTAACAAAGGCCACTTCTTCCTTCAGGCAGAGCCATGACGTTCACTGACTGATCAGACAGATATACAGCACAGGGAGGTCAGAGGTCAAGATCAGCTACAGAACAGTGACCCTGATGTCTGTGCAGACTCAGCGTAGAGCTCAAGGACATCTCAGAAAGGAAGTGGAGGATGATTTGTTGACACAAAAACGTAATCCTTACTCATCCTGAATGAAGAATGATCTTTCTAACGACTGGGACGCCTTCTCCTTTATCATTTTTACTTTATAGATCTCAGAAGGTGTCGTCAGATAGGCAGGTAACCAGCAGAGATCAACAGATGTTACAATGCCAGATAAAGTGAGAAAGTGACTGTGAGTGGGAGGGTGTTGGGAAAGAATGTGCAAAACAGGTAAAGGCTGTAAAGTAATGATGAGGAGTAGAGCACATATGGCTGGATAAACTTAAAACTGACATGAAGGTGAAAACTGGCACTAAATGTACAGTCCTGATAGATTTATTATTAAAATGTCATCTTAATATGTAATATAATTGTTCTGATTCTTAAAAAAAAATAAAAATGCAACTTTCTGTAATTTCTGACTGAATTTTTAGGTAACAATAATGCAAGACTGCTTTTATTTTGAAAAAAATATATCCATTAAACATAAAATGTAAAGTCAGGTATTGTGTTGTTGACACTAGGAAATAAAAGAATCTCAAACAACATCTGTATTTGTGTATGTGTGCATTGTCATGCATCTTAAGGTATTTGTGTGTGTGTGTGTGTGTGTGTGTGTGTGTGTGTGTGTGTGCTCTCACCGTCTCCTTGCGCTCCCTGCTGCAGCAGGAAGTTCTGCCCTTCGTTCCACTGCCTCTCCAGGAGCTGCTCTATGCTGGTGGCCACCGGGGGCAGCGCCTCTCCTCCGCCTCCCCCCGCCCCTAGCAACCCTGGCCCCGGCAACGACCCCGAGGAGTCATAGCGGATCTGCAGGCCACCAATGGGAGAGCTGAATGACGGGAGAGCGAAAGAGAGAGCGTGGATAGAAAGGGAGAGATAGAGAGGTCAATGGGGGAGATTAACGACCCAACATAAACGTCAGACAAACATAGACACTGCTGGCTATAAAACTACATCAATTTGTTGTTACAGTGGCCTCTAATGAAAAGGGGCCAGGCTTTCGGTGTGTGTGAGAGAGAGTGAGCGAGAAGGAGGCAGAGAGGGAGAGAGAGGACAT